>NC_143254.1:60445143-60596658 GCF_984573655.1 Nuphar pumila
GATCTATTTTTTTCCTGTTTGATTTCAATGTTATTCAGCAATGAGGATGCCAGATTCCACTTTCACGGTGAAATAGAAGAGGATTTCATCGTGAATCCAAGGATCTTTTCTTAATTTTGAAATTAATATGGCTAAAGCACTTTTGCTTTTCACGGCCGATCAATTTTTCTTCCACAGTGATTAAAAAGAGGTAAATGCTGAAGTAATTTCAGCAAATATGAAACAGATTTCTGGCAGCTTGCTATAGAGGATTTCGTTATGATTTTAAAATGCAATTGACTGAAAGATAAATTCCTAAATTCTAAGATCGAAAAGGAACATTAGATTTGAGATCAAAGTAAACTGAAAAAAATCTCACAGCTACCTGTACGCACACTGCAATGCTGAGAGAAAAAAAAACTTAAAAACAAACAAACAGTAAACAAAAAAAAAATGGAAATAGAAATAATGCTCACAATGAATCTATGAATGAAAAGAAAATATGCTAAAAATTCAGATGCTCATGCTTACATTTGACTAAAAATAAAATTGAAAACTAGAATTAGAAAAGGAGAAGAAGAGAAAGAAGAAGAAGCACTTACCGAACTGGAAGGATTAGAAGAGAAGTGGAATCCTCCTATATGCCATTACCATAGCTGGATGCCTCCACCAGATTGAGGAAGAAGAGAGATCAAGGGAGAAGGAGAAGAAGGAGGAAAGGAACAAGGTGAAGGGGAAGGGTTAGGAAAGAGAGCAAAGGCATAAGAGAGAAGACAAGCCTCTCTTCCCTCTACGTATCATATTTAAAGATTTGAACTTTTCTCCATAAGTCCCTCTTCTTTTTAAAATTGCATTTCAAAAACCTCTCTTCAAAATGTTATTTACAAAACAACTCAAAATGACTATGTTTTAGAAAATACAAAACTAAGTCTATTTTAACTCTAATTTTTTTATGATTTTCAAAAACTAAACTACTACAATTATGTCAAACACTAAAATATACATTAAAATGAAAAATAACACTATTTTTCATGCATTTTCTATTCTTATATTATTTTAGCACATTTACTCGAAACTAACATAAAATTGGGTTTTTAAATCATTTTCTCATGAAATCATGCATATTTTTCTATGAAATATCCCTAAAATATATGCATGATCAAATACCCCCATGCTTATGTTTTGCTAGTCCTCGAGCAAACTAGAAAAATGCAAGAAATCAAACTATCACCTAACTCACTTTCGTAGGAATCACGGTTGCATTTAGCTCATGCAACAAGCCCTTTCAACCCCTGGGTTACCCCAGTGGACGAGTAAGGTCTCGTGAGGGTTTGCAGTGATGCTACCCACAAACATCTCTGTCATGTATGCATAATATTACACATCCTCACAAGTAGTAGATAATCAAAGACTTTATTTTCACCAATATTTCCTGTTATTTCAAAATCATAATATAGTTAGATTTTTTTATATACCACCACAGAAAAAGAATTTCTTTCACTTTTCTAAATATCACAATTATTTATGTTTTATTCTTAGAAAATCCAATAAAAACATATTATTATTTACTTATCCTCACTCATATGTTTTCTACACAGGTTTTTTCAATCACAATTCTAAGCATTGAACTTTTCTTTCTTTTTAAGCTCTTTTCTCTCTTTTTTTCTTTTCACGCTTTTTCTTTTTGCGCACTTATTTTTCTCTTATAGCTTGCGTGTGGTCTGCTTTTATGCCTCGTGCAATGTCAATATCTTCTATACTTTTCAATACATACCAAAAGATATCAACTAAGACATAAAAGTGACTTCCTTCATTCACCTTTATAACATGAGAGTCAAACATTTCAACTTGTATCTGTTCTCAGTTACTTGGGATCATGAAGTTTTCCACTCTCCTTTTCGAAAATGGAATTAAAAGTTTCAACTTACATCTAAGTTTCATCTACTACGGATTGTGGAATTATCCAAACAACCTAACGCATGCTTTTTCTCACTTTTTGAGCTCATTTTTATGCTTTTGTTCATTTGCTTAGTTTTTCAAAAATAGAAGTGTGCATATTCATATTTATGATTCAAAATAAATTCTAACATGTATCTATCATCATTTCTTTGAAATTCGCATAAACAACCATAATTTTTAGATCTATGTCAGAAAAAAATTTCGTGGGGCTTAAAAATCCTCTAAAAACATCAGATTTGAAATAACATTCATATAAGTTCAAACTCTTTCTTTAAAAATCTACTTTTCATGAGATATGTGTAAACATGTGCAAGAACGTAAACAGAAATATCCAGGTGTGCAAACTACACCCTCCCCCATGCTTGAATGACACTGTCCCAGTGACACTCCCCCATGCTTATATGAAACTAAGTGAATGCACATGAGAGGAAATAAATGAGGGAAAAGAGTAGAATAACCTGACATGAATTAAAAATGCACGTTCTATGAATGTAATAAATGCAATGTATACATGACAAAACATGAAACTCATGAATGAAAAAAAAAACTCATAAAGAAAACTAAAAAAAACAAAATAAAATCTATAAATTCTAAGCAAATCTAATAATATACAAGATATGGGTTGCCTCCCATAAAGCGCTAAGTTTCACGTCCCCAGCCAGATGGATCCCTGAAAAAAAAACCTTCATCGTCCATGAGATCAATGGACATGAAGTCAGACTCAATCGGGCTCTCTATGAAAAATAGTGTCATCTGTGACACTGCGCACTATGTTCCCATCCTGTCTACCTCTAAATGGCTCGAAGTGCCCAATCCAACTTAACTCACCTATCTGATTTTCAAGTAATTCTAAGTGATCCTCTTCTAGTGATTCCTTATCTTCCTCATGAGGTGGATCACTCAATAACCAAGCATATTTTGTTTCTACGAGGTCTTGAATGACATCAACCTCGAAAGAAGCCTCCTCAACAGCAGGCCCCATAGCAGCACGAAAAATGTTTAGCCGCATCTTCCTATTTTCGAATGACACATCCATCGCACCAGTGCGGCAATTAATGCATGCATTGGCGGTAGCTAAGAAGGGGCGACCGAGAATAATAGGAGTCTGTTGTGGGGTATCAACTCCCTCCATATCTAATATCACGAAGTCGACAGGGAAATAACAATCCTCCACCTTGACTAAAACATCTTCAAGTATCCCTCTTGGGACCTTGATAGATGTATCTGCAAGCTGAAGAGTCATAGGTGTAGGTTTCATCTCTTTCAATCCAAATTGGTCATAAAAGAAACCCGGCAAGATGTTAACACTTGCCCCAAGGTCGAGCAATGCACGCCCAACAGTGATGTTTCCTATGACACATGAGATGATAGGAGTCCCTGGGTTCTTAAGCTTAGGTGGGGTTTGATGTTGCAATACTGCGCTCACCTGCCCGGTTAAATAAATCTTTTTCTGCACATGGGACATCGACTTTCTTTTCTGCGTACAAAGTTCTTTGAGGAACTTTGCATATGCAAGGACCTATTGAATAGCATCTAGTAAGGGGAGGTTTATCTGAACGTGCTTGAATATCTCAAGCATCTCTTGCATGTTCACTCTGGACTTACCTAGTGCTCTCGGCCTCTCTAACGCCTCAGGAAAGGGGGCTTTGGGAATGTAGGATGGTGAAGGCTCAGATGGAAGAACCTTCTCGCTTTCCTGAGGTAAAACATTAGGAATAGACTGCTTCTCACTTATCTTCTCTCTTTCTTCTGCAGCCTCCCTCGCTTGGTACTGCTTCCCACTCCTAAGGGTTACTACTTGAGCTTGCTCTTTATGTGCATCGGTCATATGCAAGCTACGCATGGGTTCCTTTCCCTTAGGGTTGACAATAGGCTGGCTAGGCAATGTCCCCTCACTTTGCCTGCTAAGTGCCTCGGCGAGCTGCCCCATTTGAGTCTCTAATTTTGCAATAGACTGGGTATGTGAGCTCAAAGCTTGCAAAATCTTATCCTCAAAAGACTGACTATGCAAAGGCTCATGAGACTGGGGATGAGTATAAACAGGTTGGACTCGGGGATAACTGGATCTTTGAAATCCAGGCGCATAACCGCCTTGACTTGGTTGACTCTGGGAAGGGTTGCGGGGTGGATCTGTGAGTTGCGCCATGAGAAATTGGGATGGTTTCGCCAGCCCGGGTTATAAGTGTTGGAAAATGGATTAGGTACGGGCCTAGCGAAGTTTTGAGCCATCTGAGCTTGCTCTTGGACAAACTCAGGATATTGTGGCGCAACTGGGCACTCGAAGACATGGTGTGCAGGAGTCGCACACAACGCGCACACCTGCATGGCAGGGGAGGGACCCAACAAGAACTGATCTAATTTCTGGGACAGTTGGTCTACCTTGTTGCTCAACTCAAGGTTCATCCCTAACTCGAAAATACCTGCCTTCTTAATGCTATCCTGTGCAGGTGCAGCCCTATCGAACCGTGAGGCTGTCGCATGGTGCATCGAATTCTCGCTCAATGTCTCAAAAAGCGACCATGCTTCATCCTCACTTTTGAGCATAAATGTGCCCCCACACGCGACATCCACCATTTGACGGTTCTTTTCAGTAAGACCGTCATAGAAATATTGCACCAGTTGTCAGCGAGGCACCTGGTGGTGGGGACACTTGCGGAGAAGATCTTTCAATCTCTCCCATGACTCATGAAACTGTTCTCCCTCAATTTGGGAAAAACTGGTTATCGCTTTACGAAACTGGTTAGTTTTACCAATTGGGAAATATTTCTTTAAAAATTCTCTTTGCATATGTTCCCAAGTGGTAATTCGAACAGTATCTAATGATTTTAACCAACTCTTCGCTTTGTCCTTCAGAGAGAAGGGGAACAGGGTCAACCTCATCGCGTCATCTCCAAAGTTGTTGATTCGCACTGTCGAGCAAATCTCTAGAAATTCATCTAGATGACGATATGGGTCTTCATTGCTAAGGCCATAAAATGAAGGTAGCATCTGGATCACACTGGCCTTTATCTCAAAATGGTTTGCTCCTACATCAGGTCTTGTGATGCAGGAGGCAGGAGTGTAAGTGTTGGGCATGAAATACTCCCTTAGAGGACGAGTAATCTGCTGATTCTCAGCCATGGTTGCAGATCTCTGGGCTCTCCTAATAAGGGACTCGGGGTCCTCAATCGGCTCTACCAGCTCAGGGTCAAGTGAGCGTCGCCCTTGCATACACCTCGTAGTAGACCGGTGTAGCACACGTCCTAACTTGGGTTTTCTACCTAACTAACGCACTAAGCGGCCAAACCACACAAACCACAAAGCGAGTAAACTAAAAACAATACAAACTAAACAAACACCATGCAGTTACACATAACAGAGATTATGCAAAGAAATATAAAATCTATGTGTACGGTACCAATCGTACACAGTCACCTCTAAGGGGATCCTAATGGGTGGCTGTGTAGAAAAGTAAGCTTGTCTCTAAGATATGAACATACGTGGTTCTAAACCTAAATGCAAACAAACACTAGAAAATAAAGCGAATACTAATATTACGCCGTTCCCCGACAACGGCGCCAAAAATTTGATGTCTTCTTTTAAATCGTTGTAATTTTGAAAAGATTTTTATATGTAAAACATGTGAAAACCAGACATCAAATAATAAAAACCGGTTCTCACTAGTGGATGAGACCGGGTCGAACTTAGGGAACGGGAATATTTCGTATTCAAACACACAATTCTAAACTATTCTTTATTGTCGAATTATTGAAATGTAAAATTGTTTAAGAAAAGTAAAAACAACTAACTATTACAACAAATGAATACCCTTCGCAGAGGGCGTAAAGTGCAATATTTACAAACTCAAATTAAATGCCTAAATTCTAAAATAAAAGAAAAAAAACATCTTCTACTCTTTTGCTTCCCTGTGTCACGTAATCACTTCTGCTCCAATCTCTTGCAATCCTGCACAATTCAAACGAAACACGAGCAGTACACGAAAGAAAAACAAAAACTAACACCCAATTATCAGAATTCGGATAGTCCACTAAAATCCGATAGTACTTAAACCGAGTCCAGAATGTAAACATAAAAACAATCCATACATCCACCTTAAAATCTTGAGATCATGTGACCAATGGTCACCAAAAATTCCAGCAGCAACAATGATCATTAAATAGTGACAGCGATCAGTAGCATCAGTAACTGAAAAGCTTAGTCAATAGATGATCCATCAAATATTATCCAAATCAACTAATCACAAATTAGATCTTTAATCAAATCAAAACATTACATAATTCTGATAGACCGAACTTGGTTCAAAGTTCAACTATTTGATAAAATCAGAAATCAAATTCAATCAGCTTTGGAAAATAGTAGTCATTGATTCAAAAATCAGTAATTTCCCACTTCATATGAGATTCAGACATCCGATCAAATTTTAAAACAAAACATTTACTTTTATTTCCAACAGAAATAATGTTCACCGGAAGATGTAGTGAATAGTAGTCACCAGAAAAATGTAACTATTCACGATTCTAATCGTGAATGAGAAATATCACCATCATTGATTCAATGTAATTTCACTCAGCAAAATCGTTCACCAAAAGAAAATGCATCGACCGGAAAGGAACACAGCATCATATATGTTTACTGGAATGTGAATTTCTCAGATTATCAACTTGAAATCCACCATAATGAATCTGCTGGATAGATATTATGGCAGATCAAGATTCACTCTATCGTTGGAATTTCCGGTGTCTTGCAGATGATCTGGATCCAGATGAACCAAAAACAGAACAAATAATTGATCCAGATCCAGATGATCTGGATACACCAATACTTGCGACACTGTATGAAATCCGACGACAGATTCAGATCAGAGTAAACCACAAAGAACTTTCGGTGGATCTATTTTTTTTCCTGTTTGATTTCAATGTTATTCAGCAATGAGGACGCCAGATTCCACTTTCACGGTGAAATAGCAGAGGATTTCATCGTGAATCCAAGGATCTTTTGTTAATTTTGAAATTAATCTGGCTAAAGCACTTTTGCTTTTCACGACCGATCAATTTTTCTTCCACAGTGATTAAAAAGAGGTAAATGCTGAAGTAATTTCAGCAAATATGAAACAGATTTCTGGCAGCTTGCTATAGAGGATTTCGTTATGATTTTAAAATGCAATTGACTGAAAGATAAATTCCTAAATTCTAAGATCGAAAAGGAACAGTAGATTTGAGATCAAAGTAAACTGAAAAAAATCTCACAGCTACCTGTACGCACACTGCAATGCTGAGAGAAAAAAAAACTTAAAAACAAACAAACAGTAAACAAAAACAAATGGAAATAGAAATAATGCTTACAATGAATCTATGAATGAAAAGAAAATATGCTAAAAATTCAGATGCTCATGCTTACATTTGACTAAAAATAAACTTGAAAACTGGAATTAGAAAAGGAAAAGAAGAGGAAGAAAAAGAAGAAGAAGAAGCACTTACCGAACTGGAAGGATTAGAAGAGAAGTGGAATCCTCCTATATGCCATTACCGTAGCTGGATGCCTCTACCGGATTGAGGAAGAAGAGAGATCAAGGGAGAAGGAGAAGAAGGAGGAAAGAAACAAGGTGAAGGGGAAGGGTTAGGAAAGAGAGCAAAGGCATAAGAGAGAAGACAAGCCTCTCTTCCCTCTACGTATCATATTTAAAGATTTGAACTTTTCTCCATAAGTCCCTCTTCTTTTTAAAATTGCATTTCAAAAACCTCTCTTCAAAAAGTTATTTACAAAACAACTCAAAATGACTATGTTTTAGAAAATACAAAACTAAGTCTATTTTAACTCTAATTTTTTTATGATTTTCAAAAACTAAACTACTACAATTATGTCAAACACTAAAATATACATTAAAATGTAAAATAACACTATTTTTCATGCATTTTCTATTCTTATATTATTTTAGCGCATTTACTCAAAACTAACATAAAATTGGGTTTTTAAATCATTTTCTCATGAAATCATGCATATTTTTCTATGAAATATCCCTAAAATATATGCATGATCAGTACCATGGTGTATTTCCAGCATCAACGAGGCCCCGAATGGTGCGAAGCCAAGCAAAGTCCGCTCTTTTCTCCCCCTCAGTCGTCGGATCGCCCTGGAGGTTGGTCTTCTCATCCCTTTCTTCTAGATAAAACTGAAAATGTGTGTGAGTTTTGTGTGCTGCATTTTTCTGTATTTTCGTCAGCCTTAGTATAGCTTTTGTTCGTGCATAAACCAACACGTAGGGTGTTTAGGTGTTTGTTTTAAGTAAATGTTATTTTCAATCCATCGACTAGTGATTTGTGGGTGTAGGCGTGTAATTTGATTTTCTGTTTCATACCTGCGTGTTTCCCCTTATTGTCCAGTGATATTTAATTTTGTTTGTGTGGAGTATATGTTTAATTTTGATTTCGTTTTAGTCTTGGTCAAATTTAAAGTATAATTGTGAATGTCAAGTTCTTGTATTGTTTTTAAAATTGTTAGGCAATGAGAATTAAGTGTAGCGTTTCCTGGTAGAATAGTATTCTGATTATTTAGTTCATGTCATTGATTTTGATTTTTAGATTTAGGTAGTCTTAATAGTATTTCGGATTTAATGGTTGTGTTTCTTTGTTGTTTTAGCTTAGCTTTTGATAATGCTTGTTGATGTGTGTTTTTTGTTTTTGAATTATGTACAACATGTTATTAGGATTAGCAGTTGTGTTAATAGGTTAACAGTCAATTATAATCGTGTGTTAGGATAGATTAGATTAGATTCTAGGATTGGCGTCTTTGTGTTAGTTAAAATTCTGTTCTTGTTTTATAAATTAATGTATTGGTCTGTGTGAGTTTTATTTAATTGAAATTATGTATGCTTAGTCGGTTAGAATAATGTTTTTCAATGCATTCTAGAAGAGGTTTATTCATAGGGTAAGTTACGTGCAATTAGAATTTATCATTTATGTTTTTCATTAGTTTACCTTTTCGTTGTAGTCTTGTGTGTAATAGTGAGTGGTCTTCTTCTCCAACAAGAGGGCGGCCATTAGAGGTCCAGCAAGGTTGTAGAGTTTATTTGGTAAGTTATTAAGTTCTAGGAAATTATAATTATAGTATCTAGGTTCAAGGCATTTCGTTTTAGGTAATTTAGAATTAATTTCATAATTTGGAATTGTGTGTAGTAATTAATATAGGTAGATTGTCATTTTCAATTTTATTTCTTATTCATACCCTTGAGTTAGTTGTGTATATTTTAATTTAGTTAGAGTAATGATAGATTAATGTAGTTAGTTAATTTAATTTTGCATTTTAGTCAAGGGGCAACGTGGTGATTGTCTTGAAATCCGTTTTTGGTAGAAGGCCAACCCCCCTCCAAATTCGTGAATTGCTTTTAATGAAAGCTCTATTTTCCAACCAAGTTTTAAATGAGTATCTTTTCCAATGAGGCAACCTTTCAAATTCCAAAAGTCCTCCTAAAAATGTCTACACATTTTGGGCAAGATTTGAAATTCTAAATTTTCCTTAAAAGCCACCCAAAAACGTGTAGAGGTTTTGGGGAATGTTTTCAAAAGGAATTAATGTTTTTAATGAAAAGGAGGGAAAATGGATGGTCCATCAGTTGGACGGTTTTTGAAATATCAAGTTTCCATATGTGCACTTAAGGCAACTAAGAATAGAGATGATCCTCATTCAAATCCGTGGATTGCATTTAAGGAGAGCTACCTTTTCCAAAATGGAAACCCTTTCGATTTCCAAAGGATTTTCTAAAGAGTCTACACATTTTGGGGGCAAGAGTTGATATGTTCATTTGCCTTTAAAGCCTACCCAAAAACATGTATTGTGTTTTAGGAAAGAATTTCAAAAGGACTTAATGTTTTTAATGCAAATATGGAAAATCGTGTAAGATAATAGCTGGACGGTTTTTGAAGATGAGCTTTCTCAAAGTGTAATTAAGGCAAGAAGAGGAGGAGTTGGCTTCATACCAAATTCGTGGTTTCTTTCTTAAAGCCCTAGTATTACTTTCTTAGTTAGGAATTAGCATTGATTAGGTGTTAATTAATTTAGTATTACTTGCATTAGTATAGTTTTTAGAAATTCGTGTATTCTAATTAGGTTAGTATTTATTGAATTAAATTAGGTTTGTAAAAATCGTGTATACTTATTTAGGTAGGTGCTAATTTTAGTGTATAGTTAATGTAGGAGTTAATTTAGATTTACTTTAGTGTTTTAGGAAATACCAATTAGTTATTAGCCTAATTAAACCATCTAGAGTGGCGTGTGGTCAAGTCCCTATCTTAAACCGCCCCTAGCAACCCTAGTTAACTAACTCTAACCTTAGTTAATTAGTAGGTAACCCTAGTTACTCTATTTAACCTAAGTTAGTAGTTAGTTAATTCTAACCCTAGTTAGCATGTAGCTTAATTAGACTAACCCCTAGGTAGTTAATTAATTCTAGTTAGGTAATTAGTCTAACCGTCCCCTACTAACCATAGTTAAACCCTAGCCATCTTAGTTAGATAACCCTAACCATACCCTAGAAGCCTAGTAGATTTTAATCTTAGTTAGTAATGCTAGTTAGTTAACCCTTACCTATAGTTAAGTAAGACCCTAAACCACCCTTAGCTAACCTAAGTTAGTAGTTAAACTTTAGTCAAACCCGAGTTGTCCCTAACTAACCATAGTTAGTATTAATGTAACGCCCCAACTTTTTATAGTGAAAATTTTGGAGTAAATTTTTTTTTGTTTGAAATAGCGGAAGTGCGAAAAACACAAGTCGGGTGCATTATAGGGTAAAACAGAGAAGTACCAAAAACATACCATTCATTAATTGAAACATTAATGACATTAAGTACATCTTATAACAGAAATGTAAATCTACTACTCAGAGTTCAAACAGGAAACACTGAAAAACTGAGATCTCTTAACTACTTCCAAATGCGACGCCACGATGCTCCATTTATACGTTGCCTGAAAAACATTTAAAGCAGAAGGGTCAGACTCCCCTGTCTGCGTAAGAAGCAATGTATTTATATGTGGTGCTTAGTGTCCTATGTACAAATATGTGCAACAACTGCAGATATAACTAGCATGGAAGTTTATATCATTCTAAGAAGATAATTATGATTTCTAATTCATGATACAGTGCAAAAGATGACTGAACTAAAGGTATATTTATCTACATTAGTACAAGCTGTAGATTCCACAAGTTTCACTAAAGCCAAATCAATAGTATATAATTCTTCAGAGATAAGTTTTCAGTCAACTTAAATTATCTAATGCTTAACTTACTCTTACCCTGTGGGTACGCACAGGCATAGACCTCGTAGCGGACCAAGACCATACGGTGAGACGCCTAGCTCTCACGAAAACACGAACGTCCACGAAGTTCGTACCACCTACCCTCTCCAAGGTAGATCAATGGGTCCAGTAACATATACCGTCTTTCAGGTATACCCAGAGAATCCGGTAACATATACCGCTTTTCAGGTATACCCAGAATCTTGAAAGTTTTATGTTTATGTTATCATTTAACATCTTCTTTATAATCACGTGTGAATCATCACACCACGAGGGATCCGGTAACATACATCGTCTTTCAGATGTACCCAGAACCCTAGGAAACCAGTAACATATACCGTTTTTACCTATACCCAGTATCCCGGGAAACCAGTAACATATACCGTCTTTCAGGTATACCCAGAATCCCATAAGTATTATATATGCATATTTTTTTTAATTTTATTTATTCTTATGTGCAAGTTATTGCACCACAGGGGTTTTCCAAAATCCCAACCCACATTCGGGGTGATCTTAGTGTATGCACATTACCCACTAGAAACCCAATAGGCGGCAACCATATATTCTCAGAATTCTGGTTCAACTTTGTGTCGAGTACTTATACATTCGGCATTTTAAATTTTTTGTTTATAAGCTCGAGTGTACATTTCATACCCCCATTGGTTACGCCGCAACATGGCATTATCCAACTTTATCATTTCTTAAGTGCTTGTTTGGCACTCCCAACATTTAGTGAAACCACATGTTCATTCTTGAACTCTTATATTATCCTGAACAAGAAATGATCTTCATTGTGCAAATATATATATATCATGTGTGTTCTATGTATTGGACATAATCCTAAAGTTCATATGTGAATCACATATTTAGTTTACCATCGTACTATTTCCTTCATAGATATTTCAATTGCATTTCACCTAAAAAGTCTTTAGAAATAAAACTTTTCTAAAAGAACCCTTCATGAAAATCATTTTAGAAAACTCTTTACTTAATTTTCATGTTTATTAGTCGACCAATACCGGTCGACCAACCTTTTTGCTTCAAATCTTCTAAGCAGAAACATTATTTTTTTTTTAAATTAGTCGACCGAAAGTTTTATCAGTCGACCGGACAGAATGTCTGTTTTCTGGAAAATTTAGCAGCACTCGACTGAAGGGTTTATCAGTCGACTGATCATAAAATTAGTCGACCAAAAGTTTTATCAGTCGACCGGACAGAATGTCCATTTTCTGGAAAAAATTTAGCAGCAGTCGACTGAAGGGTTTATCAGTAGACTGATCATAAAATTAGTCGACCGAAAGTTTTATCAGTCGACCGGACAGAATGTCCGTTTTCTGGAAAAATTTAGCAGCAGTCGACTGAAGGATTTATCATTCGACTGATCATAAAATTAGTCGATCGAAAGTTTTATCAGTCGACTGGACAGAATGTCCATTTTCTGGAAAAATTTAGCAGCAGTCGACTGAAGGGTTTATCAGTCGACTGATCAGAATGTCTGTTTTCTGGAAATTTTAGCATCAGTCGACTGAAGGTTTTATCAGTCGACTGATCAGAATGTCTGTTTTCTGGAAAAAATTTAGCATCAGTCGACTGAAGGTTTTATCAGTCGACTGAACAAAATATCAAATCTTCTGGAAATTTTAGCAGCAGTCGACTGAAGGTTTTATCAGTCGACTGAACAGAATATCATTTTTCTGGAAATTTTAGCATCAGTCGACTAAAGGTTTTATCAGTCGACTGATCAAAATATCTGTTTTCTGGAAAAATTTTAGCATCAGTCGACTGAAGGTTTTATCAGTCGACTGAACAGAATGTCTGTTTCCTGGAAATTTTAGCAGCAGTCGACTGAAGGATTTATCAGTCGACTGAACAGAATATCAATTTTCTGGAAATTTTAGCATCAGTCGACTAATGGTTTTATCAGTCGACTGATCAAAATATCTGTTTTCTGGAAAAATTTTAGTATCAGTCGACTGAAGGTTTTATCAGTCGACTGAACAAAATGTCTGTTTCCTGGAAATTTTAGCAGCAGTCGACTGAAGGATTTATCAGTCGACTGAACATATTATCAGTCGACTAACTATTGTTCCAGTCGACTAATTTCGCCGTTTTTCTGTAACTTTTAAAAGGGTGTATCTTTTTATTTTTCAAACATTTTGATCATTCTAAATGAATTGTTTTGCCACCCCTTTCATCCTCAATGTATGGAATCTTTCAACTATAGATATGAGTGCATTCTACACTCAAAAACATCAAATCCAATCGAATTACCCAATAGGAATGATATATCTTTATTTTACCAAGATGTGAAATAGCAATCACTTATACATAACTTCAGACTTGATTAAAATCATTCAATCTACAAGGTATGAAAGGTGTATTGAACACGAAAATACAACCAAACAATAATTTCATGAATAATAATCCAAGATACTTAAGGTTCCACGCCATTTGCCTACTTTATTTTTGTTTCGATCTTGAATCCGTCATGGCTAACACCCACACCAAAAATATATGCATTTTCCTACTTAGATTCGAACTGTAGGTTTTGATATGAGTACTACATATCACCAGGCATACACATAGGAACATAATGCCCTTACAAAGAACACCACAGTGCCCCAACGTTGGCCAAGGGTGAGAACCATTGGCTGAACCACTACATATTGACCTATTGGCGAGTAGGTGTTTCAACTCATGCCACCTGGGTCTCAAGGCCCTAAACATACCTACATATAGGTGGTGCTTGTCGCGTAAACTTCATGATATTGCAACATAGATGTGCAACAAGGCATCAACCACTTACATACAAATAGCAATGCTCCTTACCTCTTTGGAGTCTCATGATGGCAAGGCTGCAACCCCTTCTCTTCGTTAGAGCAGCACCCCACGTCGATAATGGATGTTCACGCGTTCAGCAAGGGAGGTCCACACAGTCCAACAATGGAGGTCGACCACCACCGTGAGAGAGAGAGGGAGAGAGAGAGAGATACGTCTAATGTAACTCCTTACCAAAAATCTCTAATTTAACTCCTCTATCTAGGGGGAAGTTACTAAATTTTCAAAGCATTAAATCTTCACCCAAATCTCATGTTTTTGGTGGGTGATGTCTATTTCCAACAATGCCCCCTCCTCTCTTTGGCATAATTTCCTCTAACTTCCCTCACTATTTGCTTTATGGGTACCCCTATTCCATGTCACATGGGATTCTCCTCAATCCTTGGTAGAGCTAGATGAAAAAGCCAAAAAATTAGGCTTAATATAATCCCACGTTTTTACCCTTTTCACCAAGGTAGAAATCATCACTTTCTTGTAAAAAAAATAATTTGTGCACAGGGGGTTTTGAACTTGGGTGGTGGTATCACACACCGTGTGTCCTACCACAACACCACACCATCACTTGGTGTTTACTTTTGTAGAAAAATCTCTTTATGTCACAATGGGACATTTTTCCTTGTTGATGGATTTCTTTCGTTTTCACATGGATTTTTCACCGTTTGGTCTAAACTTGCACTCACTTACTCTAATTGTGTTTCGGATCTCACGCTATCATCCCGAAACCATCGGGTTTCCTTACTTGGCCTCGTGAACCGGGTCGGATCATCGGATCTCGTCAAGGTCCAGATCCAAGTACCCTTTCTAGTATTCGTTATTGGGTTCGCTCGACTGGCCCGCAAGCCTCAAAATCACATTGAGTATCTCATAAACCATATTATCTCACGTAAACACACATTTTTATTTTATTGAAAATTCTTTAAAATTCATGGGTTTTACAATTAACCCTAACCTTAGTTAGTGATTAGTTAGTTACTCTAACTGTACCCTCATCTTAGTTAATATCTAACCCTAGTTAGTGTTTAGACCTAGTCGATCTAACCATAGTTAGTTAAGCTACTCTAACTTAGTTTATAGTCCTAGTTAGACTAACCCTATATAGTTAATTAACATTAGATTTAGTTAATTTTAGTTAGTACTAACTCTAATTAATACTAACCATAGTTAATTCTAGGTAGTTACCTAACCCTTGTGAGATTAACATTAGGTCGTATGTGTTTTAGTAGGTTAGAATTAACACTAGATTAATTAGTTAATTAGTTAATTAAATTAGATAGAGTATATTAGATTTAGTTAGATAGGTAATGCAGTTAGGTAGTTTAGACTTAGAATTAGTGAGCTAGTGAGTTTATGTTAACTTAGGTTTAACAAGTAGTTTAGATTAGACTTAATGTTAGTTGTTTATGTAATTTATTAGATTTTAGATATGTAGTTTAATTGTTATTATTTTCTGTAGTTAAGCAGTAGCTTAGGTGTAATTTAGGACTTTTAGTTCATGTGATTTAATGTATAAATGCATTAGTGGATTCAAAGAGATGAATAGTACACTGAACCAAAACCCTAATTTTTACCCGATCGTGCACTAGTCATTTCATGTGGATTTTTCGTGCGTTTTCTGAAAATTATTTTTCTATTCTCCACATCTATATGTTAACTGTCTGCAGACCAAATTTCAGCTCGATCCGAGTTGATTTGGTTTGGTTTTTAAGCGTATTATGAAAACAGCTTTTTCGGATTTTGAAATTTCGGGTCCAGCGATTTCCTAGATTATCCCGATTTTGAAACGCTTAGTTCTGGAGATCCAGAATGTATTTTTCACTTCTGTAAAATGTGTCAGTTTTTTGGATTTGTCTTTTACAGAATATAAGTGATTTGATGAATTTTGGAATTCGTTTGACCCCTCAAACAGTCATTTTGCGAAAAGCTATTAGAGTCCACATTTGCATTCTTTAGGGACAAAATAGTCTTTTATGTTATTATTTGATTTCGTGTAGTTCTATTATTTTCTAGTCTTGTATTTAGTAAATTAACAGTATTTAGAATAATTAGAGTTGCTTATCTTAGTTAGTTCACTTAGTTAGTGTAACTTTAGTTTTATATGTTTAAATTAACTGTAGTTTAATTTAGAAATAGTTGTAGATATAATTTAGATTAATTATTGATTTAGTTACTGACTTTGTGTTTTCATTGTGTAGGTTGATAAGTTAGAACAGGTTCACAGGTGTAATTCAATTATAATGTGTGATTGCACTTGTGGTGAAAAGACAATTTTGCCCCTGGAGACCTGCTGAAGACTTAGCCGCCTATTGTAGTTTATTTTCATAGTTAGATTGTTATTTAATGTAACTTGTAAACATTGACATAGATTGTAAACTTTGTGATATTAATAAAGTGTTATTTTAGAATTAATTCAGAAATATCCCGTTCCCTGTGGATTCGACCCGTACTCGCCACTTTGTGGAAAGTCGGATTTTTATATCTTTGGTTGACGATTTTCCCTTGATTTTAGTGCAAAAATATGTTTTAAAAATACCATCTCCAAAAGTGCAACCAGAGGCTAAAGAGAAACAACAAAATGGATGAGCTTATAAGAGGATGCAAGTAGCTATACAGATAGTAGAGTGTAAAATACATTCCTGAATGAGCTGTTAATATAAAAAGACATACAAAAAGTAAAAGAAGAAAAATATAAAGGAATAGGAATACAATGATAGACATGTTGCAGGTAATAGTATTGACATAGATAACTAAAATCAGTAACGGTCATCATGATCAAAAGAAAAACTGATTTCCCTGCTACCGATCAGCATATAACCTCAGAGTTATGCTAAATGAAAACAAGAGATAGATGAGGTAAATATAACAAGGGCAGCGAGAAAAAAAAATATAGACAGGGTTTGATGGAATGGAAATATACAAAATGCAGAGAATCTGAAATAGATAAAACACTCAAAAGAGAACTAAAAAATGTGATGCCATGGTTAAGGGCATCCATTACTGTACGATAACTCCTCTTGAGTATCGTTTTATGTGATGACATGCAGACGCCCTCATCCATATGGGTAGATAGGAACTAATATGATGCAAAAGAGTTACGGTTACTATCAAACAGGAGAAGTCTGTAAGAAAAAAAAAAACAATATACAAAATAACAGGATGGCCAAAGATTAGAATGAATGTGTTGTCCTTTGAGGTCTCGTTCACTGCACTTACAGAGACTGAAGCCTTAATGACATCGAAAATTTTTTGTAAAGAAAAAAAAATACTTTCAATAACGAGGATGAATTCGATGACCTGCAATATGGGATGGCATAAATGTGAATCTGGAAAAAAATCCTAAATTTGAAATAGAATGTCATCCCATGCCATTTGTAATGTTGGAAAATACCATGGGAAAGATGTTGATTTCTTAAAATCACCTTCAGAGGAACTGATGATGCCATTGTGAGGCACCATCGACCATCGATGTATGAAACCACCATGGATGCAAACCGTATCAACAAAATGCAACAGATTTGGAGTGCCTAAGATGTGAATATGGTATATGATTACCAAAATGCAGGCATATATAATGAGATGATCCCATGATGTGATAAAGCCATTAGGTTAGACAAAATGTACAATAAACAGGATTAATCATATGCCAATTCTGACAAAATCAATGGGATACGACTCTTCAGGAGATAAAAAGAAATAATTGAAGAAGGAAGGCAGTTTCTTACCTGATTGCTTTGAAACAAACTCCTTCTGGATGATGATTCTTAGAAACTGGTTTCTTGCAAACAAGAAACACAGTATCCCTGGTTGATTGGAAGGAGGTGGGCTTTCCTTTGCAGGTTCACTCGATCTTCTTTGACTACTCTCTTGAAGGAGGTTGGAGGCACTGGACCGTGAGGGGAGAATCAAAGAGGAGCCGATGGTCTTGATGAGGCCGAAGTGGGAAGTGGAAATGGAGAGAAAAAACCAGACGGGTTAGTGAAAAGGGGACAAGAGCTGATGAGGGAAACTCGAGAGCCCCTTTCCAAAACCCCCCTGTGGCTTTTTAATAGCCATCCCCTTGCCTTTTCCCCCAAATCCTCGGCTTTTCCCTCCTCTTCAGCTGGCTTTGATAACCTTTTAAAATGAATTTTTGAAGTGTTCACCGTTTTGAGAGGGGCACGACTCCCTTTCTCCAGATTTTTTTTTTGAAAACTTAGGTAAAATAAGGTTTTGGGGTAGGGTTTCACGGTGGCTCTATTTGGGGCTGAAAAAGTAAAAAATGATTTTTTAAAAAAAAACAGATTTTTTAAAGTGGTGCCACCTCAACTGGATTTGAAAACTTTTTAAAGTAAAAAAAAGTTTGTTTTTCTTGGCAAGGAGACTTAGTGGGGTGCCACCTACGTGGGCCCACTAATTATTTTATTAAAAATTAAATTAAATGAAAGAGTTTTATAAATCGGTGCCACCTCCGGATGGGCACTACTTTGAAAATAAGAGAAACATTTGAGAATTTGAGTGTGACACCACCTCAAGGTGGGCCCCACGTCATTTTATTTTAAATAAAAGCCAAGTAAAATTTTTGAAATTTTCATAATAGTAGGCTAGTTTAGAAAACACGAAGTGAACTTTGGTTCGATTTCAAAACTTAAAAGAAAATGGTTCTTCAGGGCAAAATTTTAGAAAGATGCGGAGAAATTCGGTGCCCTTTTTGTAAAAGTTTGAAATAAGGTCTTCTGAATTTGAAATTGTGTCCCCCTCTTTTCAACTGACGAAATTTTGAAAATCAATATAAAAAACTATCCATATCGTTTTCTTGAGAAAACTTTTGTAATTCGGAGTCCTGGGGGTAAAATGGGAAGAATTGGCAATTTTGAAAACCCAGGGGTTTGAAATCAAGTTTGAAATATTTAAAACTCGAATCTGGATTGATACTTTTGAAAATCAAAAGTTCTGGATCTCAAAATGACATGCTGTGCAGTGAAATGATATGAAATGTTCGTGCAATGCTATACAAAGATATGTTTCAAGAAATATTACTCTGAATCAGTAATGGGAAATTCTAGCTTCTTGTCAAGAGTAGAATTTTGAAAATTTGCAGTTTGAAAATGTTTCTGAGCCTAAATAGAGAGATTTTGGGAATTGAGAATGAAATTTAGGACTTTTTGCAAGGTTTAAACTCAGAAAATGACCATTTTTCGCTTCATTGATTCCGGAGAACTGAAATGTGCCGATTGATGGAGATATCAGGAAGGTGAGTGAAAATTTGGGGTGTTTACACTAGCAGGTCGAAATCGCTCGAAGAAGCTATTGAGGTAACTACTCTGTTGGATGAAGACCAACCGGAGCATCAGGCTCATGTTTTTGCGATTGTAGCTGAGAAGAAACCTAGTGGGGTGGAGCCCTTGCCACCTACTAGAGGGTGGAAGCATCAGAAAGTGCAGCAGAAATGACCTCAGCGATCGAATCACCAGCGAAAGCAACCGGAAATTCAGCGGAAGTGTCGGCAATGCGACGTACATCACGCTTTTGGAGCTTGTCCTCATTTCGATGGCAAGTGTTTCAGGTGTGGGCAACCTGAGCATATCGCCAAGTTCTGTCTAGAGAAGTCTTTGATAGACTTAGTTGTTGCCGAATAGGCACTGTCAGACGAGATCTGACCCTTTTGTTGTTGCTTGTTGTTTCGTGATTTCGCAGACGAAATCCCTTCTTAAGGAGGGTAGAATGTAAGACCCACAAATTTTCTGAGGAATTTACTGCATAACTAATATTGAAATGTATGCTTTGGTGTATAATGATGCATGAAATGCACATCATGTAAACAAGTTTTTCATGCATTTTGTATCAAGTTTAAGGTTTTAAACCCATGTTTAGATGTGTTTTGATAGTAAGGGGCTATGGTTCGAATTTCAGAAAAAACGGAGTTAAAATGAGAGAGTTATGGCTATTTCAGTGTTTGGGCATGAATTTCGAGGTGGATCGGATCCATATCCGACCCAATTAGGTTAATTGGACCTTGGATCAACTCTTTAAAAGTCCAAAACCCAACCCAAACGCCTATCCAGATCCATTTCAAAAAGTTTTTCTGAAAACCCCCCAGAAAGAGGCGCCTAGAAAATATATTTTTTATAACATTGTTTTTGCAAATTCCAAAAAGTATAAATATACTTTTTAGAGAAGCCCTAGGCGTCTTTGGCTGTGTTTGGACGCCCCCTACAGTGACTCTACAGCAGCAGCTCCTTCCTCTCCATCTCCCCCACGTGTTGGCCATTGAAGATCGACCTATGCTTGATTTTCAAGCATATTTTCGAGCTTTCTTTTGTTTCTTTTCATTTCTTTCTTGTTCCTTGCTGTCTTTTCACCCCTTTTCTGTACTTTTGCAGGTGTAGCAGAGGTGGAGACCATTAACCTTGGACGGGAGTGCGCAACACACCACCAAGGTGAGCCGGCCCTACCTCCATCCGGCTTTCTACACCCTCCGATCGCGAATCGGCTCACTTTCCATCGTCGGTGGATCTCCAACGTGTAGCAGCTGCAAAAGGTACCGATTTTGGTGAAGTATAGCATTCTCGAACGGTATAGGACGTCCATCTCCAGCCACGGTCGGCTCTTCTTCATCCCCCCGATCGTCGGATCTTCCAAAAGGTAGGTCTTCCTCTTCCTTCTCTTCTAGATAAAACCGATTTGTGTGTGGATTTTGTTTTGTTATTTTCTGTGTGTTTCTTAGTTTTCTTTTTGTTTCAACCTTAGAGTAGCATTCGTGCATAGACCAGCACGTTAGATTAGGTTTATGTGTGTGGTTGATTCGTTGGAATCGAGTTTTTATTGATTTTTCATCCTTTTTATAAAAATCGGCTAGATCTTCATCTAGTCGATTTTTCAAGTTTGTCATAAGTGTTCTTGGTGTTGTTTTACAGAAAATCCAATAAAGAAAGTGTTCATTTTGATTCATCTTAGTCGGTGTTGTGTGTGGGTTGCATTTGATTTTAATTGAAAATAAAAATCCAAAAATCGGCTAGACTTATTCTAGTCGATTCTTGATTTTTGCAAAAGTATTTTTCTGTTTTGATATTTTTGTGTTGTCCAGCATGTGTCTTGTATGGTGTTGCTGAAAATCTCATTAGGAAATTTCATTTTAGTTTATTCTAAGTCGTTGGTTGTGCTTGTGTTTCGTTTTGATTTTATTTTTGAAAAAGAAAAGAAAAAAAAAATCGGCTAGAGATATTCTAGCCGATCTTTACAGTTTTGTTAAAAGGGTGTTTAGAGTGGTAAGTCATGTTGCTTGCTGTGTGTTTAGTGTGTTAACAGTAGCATAAATTGGTGTTAGTCATTCCATTGTTTTAGGATTGATTTACTTAATTGTTTTAATCATTTTTCGTTTTTGTGTTTGAGTGTATTATTGAAAATTATAAAAATCAAGTTTTCTTTATTTTTTTATGTTTTTAATTCCAGCATAGTGATGGTCTTGTTAGCTTTTGTGTAATTAGGAGTCATTTTTAGTATTTTCTAACTTAGTTTTATCAAAATAGTAGTTACTTAGTTTTATTGCTTTTCGTTAGTTTATAATTTTATTTTTTTATTTTCGTGTAGTTCTTCTTCCCCAAGGTGGGGCGGCAGCCATTAGAGCTCCCCTTGAGCTCTTGGTCGAATTTTTAGAAATTATTAATTGTCATTAATTGAGTTAGGTAAGTATAATTAGGTTGTCTAGGTTCATTGTATTAGGGTTTAGTGTCTTAGTCGTTTTTAGGGGTCATTTAAGGAAGTTTTGGGAATTAGAGTAGCTCATTCAATTAATTTAAGAAATCGTGTTTTTCAAATTAGATCCTCTAATTACTTTAGGTAGATTTTAAATTCTTTAGTTTAAATAGTCTTAATTAGTGTAGACGATTTTTGAGGAGGAGGGCAATTAATGTATGGAAATTGGGAAACTCTTTCTTGGAAAGAATTGAATTTTCAAAAATCGTGTGGAGTAAAGAAAGAAAGCATTAAAATCTGATTATTTATTAGAAGGAAGTTACAAAGTGAACTTTAGAAAGTGATTTGAAAATTTATTGTATTTCCCAAGTGAGAGGTTATGATTTCAAGAAAGAAATAAGTGCTTTTAAATTCTTTTTGGAAAGTCCAATTCGTGGGGTTCTCTAGGTTAGACGTTTCCACTTTCCAATTTGCATTTTAATGCCATTCTTAATGGGGTTAGATGGTTTTTGATATTCCCATTTTCTAAAAATCATCAATGCGCCTTTCCTTCTTCTTAGTTAACCTTCCTTAGTGGATTAAATTAGAGTAGGGTCTAATTAACTTAGTCTAAGTCAACCTAAGTCCACCATAGGTCTAATCCAAGACCAAGATCTAACCCGAGTCAAGCTTGATCCGAGTCTATCCCAACCTACCTAACTCAAACTCAGCCTAGGTCGAGTCAAACCTAGTTCAACCTTCTCGAGCCAAGTCAAAGACCTAGACTTAGTTTGAGTCGACCCTTAGTCTAAACCAAGTCGAGTCAACCGAGCTTACCTTACCCCATTCGAGCCTAGTCAAAATCTAAGTTGAGTCAAGCTTAGTTGAACCTAAGTCAACTCGAACCTAGTTGACTAAGTCAACCATAAACCGAGTTCAACCTAGTCTTCATAAGCCTAAGTCCAAGACCTAGACCTAGTCCTAGTCAAGACTAAGTCAAACCCTAGCTTAGCCTAAGTCAAAGTCAAGACCAATCCGAGGTCGAGTCAACCTTAGTCAAATCCAATCCAACCTTAGCTAAGGTCAAACCAAGTCCACGTAAGTCAACCGAACCTAGTTGACTAAGGTAACCCAAACCCAAACCTAGCCGAGCCCATACTAGTCCGAGTCGAGTCAAACCTTAGCTCGAGCCTACCTAATCCAATCCGAGTTCAACCATGACCCAAACCCTAGTCTAAACCTAGTGGGTCAACCGAGTTTACCTTATCCTATTCGAACCTAGTTGATCAAGTCAAACCCGAAACCAAACCTAGCCGAGCCCGAACCTAAACCGAGTTGAGTCAAACCTAACTCGAGCCTACCCAAGTTAACCCCCCTTAGCTAAGCCTAAACCGAGTCCATTGGAGTCAACCGACCCTAGTCCTAGTCGAACATGTGTCCCATTGGCCCATTTTAGTCCCCTAAGTTTTTGATTTACTTATAGCGATTTTAGATTAGCTAATGTAGTTATCTCTTTAATTGTTTAGCCAAAATTTCTAATTGTCGATTTGATTCGTGTTTGTTAGTTTACCGTTTGTTGATTAGTTAGTTAGTATAGTTAGTTTATAGAGCATATATCATTTAGTCATATATTTAACTATACTATTTAGTGTATTGATTGTGATTGCATTAGTATTTCATTTAGTGCGTAGTCATAACATGCATGTCATATTTCGTGTAGAGTTCATTTAGCTTCATTATAGTTAGCATATGCATATAATCAGTTATATAGGATTAATTAAGTTTGCCTTGCATGTAGATTACATTCTTAGAGAGTAAAATAGTTCAAATAGTGAATAGTGCACTCAAATCAAAACCAGATTTTTACCCTGTCGTACCAGCCTTATTTTCTGTACAAAAATTCTGTGTTTTCCAAAAATTTTTATTCTATTCACTTGCTAGAGGTGTTGTTTGACTGCAGACCAAATTTCAGCTCATTCAGAGTTGATTTGGTCTGATTTTTAAGCGTTTTGTGAAAACCGCTTTTTCTGGTATTTTAATTTCGGGACTTTCGATATCCTGATTTTTCCCATTTTTGAAACGCTTATATCTGGAGTTCCAGATACTGTTTTTCAATTCTGTAAAAACTGTCAGATTGTTTAATCTGTCAGTTGCATAACAGAACAAATTTTGGGAAAATCGGACCTTGTTTGCCTTGTCAAACAATGGTTTTCCGATAACCTGTCAGAATGCTATTTTACACTAGTTAGGGGCAGTTTTGTAATTTTCTTATTTTCGGCAATTTAGACTTGTTTTCAATAATTTCTGCATTTTAGGAGTTGCATCATCATCATACAGCATTAGTAGAGTTAAATTGGTTAATTTTAGAATTAATTTAGTATTTTATTTAATTTTTGCTTGATAAATAGCATTTGTTTTGTAATTTTCGTAAAATTAGAAATAGTTTTAGTTATTGTTTTAATTGTTAGAATAGAAAACTAACTTTGTATTTTTCTGCTTTTTTAGGTTGAAAAGCATATTTAGGGTCCAGGGTTATTGACCAAGTGAGAAGATTCTCTACGTGGAGAAAAGACGGAAATACCCTTGGCGTGGAGCAGAAGACTGATTGCTTGATTACTTTTTTTAGTGATTATTTGTAGTTGTATTAACTTTATAATTGTAGATTGATATTTGTCATTAATAAATTAAATTTTCTAGAAATATTGTATTTAATTCCTGTTCCCTGAGGATTCGACCCGTACTTACCACTTTGTGGAAAGTCGGTTTTTATATTTTTGGTTGACGATTTTCCAAAGTTTATTGAAAATAATTGTTTAAAAAAAAGCTCACTTCAAAATATCAACCAAATTTTGGCGCCGTTGCCAGGGAACGGCGAATTAATTACTTTATTTCTTAGAGTTTGATTTGTTAATTGGTTTTAGTTAATTAGTTGTTTTATTTTTAGTTAGTAGGATTAGTAAGTGAATATAGGATTAACATAGTTAGTAAATATAGGATTCACGTTCTGTCTTTCTAGGATTCACTTGAAATTCATTCTGCAAGGTGCAATTAGACAGGTGGGTTTTAAAAAAAACTTAGTTTGTGATTTCCTGTATTTATCTGTTCAGTACTTTAGAGTAGTTTAATTTGTTATTTCATTTACTTAGTTAGATCATTCTGACATAATTAGTTTAGTATATTGTTTAGTAGTTGTTTATTTTGTGTTATTTACATTTTAGTACCTGTGTAGTTTAGATTTAGAGTTAGGTCGTTTGCTTACATCTGGTCTTAGTACCAGTGTATGCAGGGTCGACGAGGTCTAGGAACCCCATTACACCCATTTGTTGACAACCCAGAGAGAATTTTACATTCTCATCGAAGTTCGGCAACAATGGCTGACATGGATCCTCCACCTCCACCCCCAGTTCTTTCACGCCCTCTGCGGGAATACTTCATTCCCACAGACTATGTTCAGGCATCCTGCATTCGGAGACCCGATGTAGGAGCGCCACATTATGAGATTAAGGCCAGCATTATTCAGATGCTTCCATCCTTTTATGGCCTTAGTCATGAGGATCCCTACCGACATTTAAATGAATTCCTCGAAATCTGTTCTACTATTAAGATACAAAATTTCGATGATGATGCTTTAAGGTTGACTCTATTCCCCTTTTCATTGAAGGACAAAGCCAAGTATTGGCTAAAGTCCTTAGATTCTGTAGAAATAGAGTCATGGGATCAATTGCAACAGGAGTTTCTTCAGAAATATTTTCCCATTGGTCGTACGAACCAATATCGTAGAGCCATCACTAGCTTCTCAGAGCTAGATGGTGAGCGCTTTCATGAGACCTGGGAGAGAATGAAGGATCTCCTCAGGAAATGTCCCCATCATCAGGTGCCGAAATGGCAACTGGTGCAGAGCTTCTACGATGGATTGTCTGACAAGAATCGTCAGATGATCGACTCTTCATGTGGAGGGACATTCATGCTGAAGAGCGAGGACGAAGCATGGAGGCTATTTGATACATTGGCTGAGAATTCACTCCACCATGCTTCGAGCTCTCATTCTGATAGAGCCACACCCAGCATTCAGAAGAAAGCTGGTGTTCTTGAAGTTGGTCCATCTACTACACTACAGTGCAAGGTAGACATGATTGCTCAGAAGCTAGACCAGCTTCTCTCAGGACCATCCACTACACAGCAGGTGTGTACTCTTTGTGCCAGTCCGGCACACGAGATCACTGAGTGCCCTTCGGCAGCTCAATACCCTGAATTTGTTCAAGAACAAGTTCAGGCAGCTCAGGGTTACGTCAGACCGCCAAATAACCCATTTTCATCGACATATAATCTGGGTTGGCGTAACCATCCCAATTTTTCATGGAAGAATCCACAGTCTTCCATGCAGATGCCTACTTCCTCTCAGCCAGTTCGGCATCCATCTTTTACTCAGTCATTTCAAAGACCGAACTATTCTCAGTCATCTTCTTCTGTCACTCCCCCGATTCAGCAGGAGTCTGCCCCGCAAACATCTTTTGAGGAGAGACTTCTCCAGGCATTCCAAGAGGTGAAAACCTCTAATCAGAACGCCTTCGAGAAGTGTAGCCAGATTTTGAGCTCGCATATGCAGTCCATTGCGAAGTTAGAGTCGCAAATGGGACAGTTAACTGAGGCTATTAGTAGGAGACCCGAGGGTACATTGCCGAGTCAGGCTGTCATGAACCCGAAGGGTAAGGACCAGATGACTGGAGGCCTATTTCATACTGAGACACAGCAGCAGGCTAAATCAGTTATGGCCTTGAGGAGTGGACGTGAGTATCACGTCGAGAGCAAAGAGCGAGAGAGTAGAGAGAGGATAGAGGAGCCAGAGACCATTGTTTCACCTACGTTGGCTCAACAATCATCCTCATCCATTTCATCACCATCACCATCTTCATCATCTTCATCCTAAGAGAAGAAGAAGAAGGATAGGAGTGAGCCTTCTCACAAAGAGGAGGAACCAGCAGAGTATACTCCCCCACCACCCTATCCCAAAGCATTAGAGTCTCCTCGTTATAGAGGGAAGCAAGGTGCGAAGATCCAGGACATGCTTGACATCTTCAAGCATGTGCAGATCAACTTACCTTTGCTCGATGCTATTCAGCAGGTGCCGGCATATGCCAAATTCCTGAAGGAACTATGTACGCAGAAGCGTAAATCTAGAGAGAGAGTTCCTAACAGGGTCCATCTGACTGAGCAGGTGAGTTCAGTACTTCAGCATCAGACACCACCAAAGCTTAAGGACCCTGGAGCCCCTATCATTGCTTGTACTATAGGGAACATCCGGATAGAACGCGCATTGCTCGATCTTGGAGCAAGTGTGCACATTTTGCCCGGGTATTTCTTTGATTCTTTCGGGCTAGAAGAGATGAGATCGACTCCGATTACGCTTCAACTGGCAGATCGTTCTGTCAAGGTACCGAGAGGTGTCTTGGAGGACGTGCTAGTTAAGGTGGATGGCTTTTATTTTCCAGTCGATTTCATTATTCTTGATATGGAAGGAGTAGACAGCCAGCACCAGACTGAAATTATTTTAGGCAGACCATTCTTGGCGACTGCCAATGCGTGCATCAACTGTAGGACCGGAGCCATGGATCTCTCATTTGGCAATCGAAAGGTCAAGCTGAATATTTTCAATGCCGCAATGGGACCAGCAGGAGACATGGACTGCTTTCATGTAGACATTGCACAGGAGTTAGTGGAGGAGCAACCCGAGTTGTACATTACTGAGGATTCTTTAGATTTGTACCATATAGAGAAAAATAGCGGTGTAGATAGTGTAGATGTGTCTAGAATGTCGTCAGAGAGACCACCTTGGGGAGCTGTCAGGAAGCCTCTTCCACCACTTGTGGAGACCCTCGCCAAATCGTTGATCGAGTCGCCTCCGAAACTTGAGTTGAAACCCTTACCGGATTCACTCAAGTATGCATACCTCGGAGATGATGAGACTCTGCCTGTGATCATCTCATCCTTGCTCACTGAGGAGCAGGAACAGAGATTGCTGACTATTCTTCCAGAGCACAAGGCAGTGATTGGATGGGGAGTTGTTGATCTAAAGGGGATTGATCCTTCATTCTGCATGCATAGGATCCATTGTAATGAGGAAGTCAAGCCATTTAGGGATATGCAGAGAAGGCTAAATCCCAACATGAAGGAAGTGGTGAAGAAAGAGGTGGTGAAGTGGTTGGATGCCGGAATCATTTACCCTATTTCCGATAGCTAGTGGGTCAGTCCGATTCAAGTTGTGCCGAAGAAGTCAGGACTCACTGTGGTTGAGAATGAGAAGGGTGAGAGAATTCCGATGAGGACCACTACAGGATGGCGAGTCTGCATCGATTATAGGAAGCTGAATGTGGCAACTAGGAAAGATCATTTCCCATTGCCATTCATTGACCAGATATTAGAGAGACTCGCAGGACAGAGCTACTACTGCTTTCTAGATGGATATTCAGGATACAATCAGGTAGCTATCCATCCTAACGACCAGGAGAAGACCACGTTTACATGTCCTTATGGCACCTTCGCGTTTAGACGTATGCCTTTTGGGCTCTGTAATGCCCCGGCTACTTTTCAAAGGTGCATGCTTGCTATCTTATCGGACATGATTAATGATGTGATGGAAGTTTTTATGGACGACTTTTCTGTGTATGGTTCTTCTTTTGAAGATTGCCTCCAAAAACTTGCTCAAGTACTGAGTAGGTGTGCGGAGACCAATCTCGTCCTGAGTTGGGAAAAGAGCCATTTTATGGTGCAGGAGGGGATTGTGCTAGGACACATTGTGTCCAAGCGTGGTATTGAGGTTGACAGAGCGAAGGTGGAATCCATTTCTCGTTTGACTCCACCCACCTCTGTGAGGCAGATTCGATCATTTTTAGGGCATGCGGGATTCTACAGGCGGTTCATAAAAGATTTCAGCAAAATCTCTCGACCGCTTTGCACGTTATTGGAGAAAGACCAACCATTTGTTTTCGGAGAGGATTGTATGAAGGCCTTTGAGATTCTCAAAGAGGCCTTGATTACTGCACCTATTTTGAGACCTCCAGATTGGACTCTCCCATTTGAGATTATGTGCGATGCATCTGATTACGCTATGGGGGCCATTTTAGGACAACGCATTGATAGGAAGCCCTATGTGATTTATTATGCGAGTAGAACCCTGTCTGATGCCCAGATGAATTATACTACGACAGAGAAGGAACTACTTGCGGTAGTTTTCGCATTGGATAAATTTAGGTCCTATTTACTTGGTTCGAAGGTGGTTGTCTATTCTGACCATTCTGCATTGAAATATTTGTTGAATAAGAAAGACACCAAACCGAGATTGATTCGTTGGGTTCTACTACTACAGGAGTTTGATCTCGAGATTCAAGATAAGAAGGGAAGCGAGAATGTAGTAGCAGACCATCTGTCCAGACTGATCGTGGAGACCACGCAGGATCAGAAGTCGATCAGTGATTCTTTCCCCGACGAGCAGATCATGTCAGTCAGTACATCGCAGTTACCCTGGTTTGCAGATATTGTGAACTATCTGGTTTCGAGGCAGATACCTGAGCATTGGAACAAGAATGAGCGTGAGAGATTCCTATCTCAGGTGAGGCACTATTATTGGGATGAACCAGAGTTGTTCAAATACTGTGCTGACCCGATTATTAGGAGATGTGTTCCGGAGGAGGAGTACTAGTCCATTTTGAATTTTTCCCATTCATTAGCCTGTGGAGGGCATTTTAGCAGTAGGAAAACGACTGCAAAGGTTTTGCAGTCAGGATTTTATTGGCCCACACTCCACAGGGATGCTCATGAGTTCTGTAGGCGATGCCTGCGATGTCAGCAGATTGGGAACATGTCCAAGAGGGACATGATGCCCTTGCTTCCGATTTTGATAGTCAAGATTTTTGATGTTTGGGGCATTGATTTCATGGAACCATTTCCGCCTTCATTCGGAAATTTATACATTCTGGTGGCGGTTGATTATGTGTCCAAGTGGGTCGAGGCTGTGGCAACCAAGACCAATGATCATAGAGTAGTGCTTAAGTTCATTAAGCACAACATTTTCAGTCGTTTTGGGGTGCCACGTGCGATGATTAGCGATGGTGGCAAGCATTTTAGGAATATACAGATAGCTTCTCTGTTGAGAAGATATTCTGTCAATCATAGATTCACCACTCCATATCATCCACAGACTAGTGGACAGGTTGAAGTGTCCAATAGGGAGATTAAACGAATTTTAGAAAAGACAGTTCGTCCGGACCACAAGGATTGGTCCCAGCGCTTAGATGATGCACTTTGGGCATATAGAACTGCATTTAAGACTCCCATTGGCATGTCCCCGTATCGCCTTGTATTCGGGAAAGCATGCCATCTTCCTGTCGAGCTAGAGCATAGAGCGTACTGGGCTATCAAGAAATTGAATTTTGACCTCACCCAGGCTGGCAAAGAGAGAGCACTGCAGCTCTCAGAATTAGAAGAACTCAGGAATGATGCATATGAGAATGCCAAATTATACAAAGCTCGCACAAAAGCATTTCATGATAAGCATATTGTCAGAAAAGTGTTTGATCCAGATCAGAAAGTGTGGTTATACAATTCTCGTTTACATTTATTCCCAGGGAAGTTAAGATCGAGATGGACAGGTTCGTACATTGTGAAAGAAGTATTTTCCCATGGAGCAGTGACACTCTTCGATCCTATGACCCAAGGTACATTCAAGGTAAATGGGCAAAGACTGAAGCCATTCATTTCAAATGCCTTGCAGGATGGTGAGTGTGAGATAGTGCATCTCACGAAGGCATGAGGGTTCGACCAGAGGGATGTATCATATGTACATTATTTCTTTTTCATTTCAGAGTTTTTATTTATTTAGTATTTCATTTCACATGTGCTAATTTGTGTTTTGATGTATGCAGGATGAACTTAACAATTAGTGTATCAATTACCAGGTACAGAGAAGAGCTTTCAAAGAATTCAAGGATCAGAGGAAAATCAACTTCAGAAGCTCAGAGAAAATCAGGTTGTATCTATCCTTTCTCCCATATTTTTGTTAGTGTCTTTTAGTGTGCATTTGCATTACATTTTTATTCATTTTGTATGCCACTAAGGACAGTGTCATTCAAGCATGGGGGGGTGGTTTAGATGCATGCACACAAAAATTTAAAAAAAATTTGTATGACTGGTAATCAAAGTAGCCATTTGAGAACAAAGTGTAGCATATATGATTGTTTTTGACATAATCTAACAGTTTATAAATTTTTAAGCCCCATAAAAAAATTTTATTTTCTGAACTGAGTCAAATAGAGTAGTATTCATGAGAAAATTCAAAGAAAAGATAGTATTTGATTGTTCGAAAATTTTGAATCACTTTAGTATAAGTATGCACAGTATGTTTTCTGAAAGAAATAAGCAATGAAAAAATGTGTTTGAAAAATGAGTTTAAAAGAATAGAGCTACGTTTAGTTGTTGATGTCTTCGTGAATCCTAGTAGTAGAACTCAGACACGAGATGAAGTGTTTGAGTATCTTAACGAAAAGGATAACGAAGGAGATCATCTTCTTGTCTAAGTCGATATCTGTGGCCTTTGTAGTTCGAGTAAGTAGAATCTGAAGGGTGTTTTACACCTGGTGCCCCAAAGCCAACTGGTTTGGGAGCCACTGGTTTGAAAGCTTGTTACATGGACTGCATAGAAAGCCTAAGAGATAGAGACAGTGCACAGGACGAGAGGAAGACTATACGTAAACTATTAGAATAGAAGGTCTAGTGACTCGAGCAATTAGGTCCAAGGGATACTCTGTATCTAGTGCCCTAAGGTCGGCCGACTTGGGAGTCACTGACCCAAAGCTCGCTACATGGGTCACGAAAACTGACTATTCGAAATAGTGCTCATATGAGAAGAATGCGCAAGAGATCAAAAGTTGGAAAAAAAAGAGTGAAAATGAAAGAAAAGAATGTGCTGAAGGAGAAAATTTTCATTGCTTAGGCATATATGTGTATTACTGTGCAGAAAATATACAAGTGAGAATAAATGAGTAAAACATGAGAATACTTGACTTTCAGAGAAAAATCATGAACTAGCTACAATATTAGAAAAGTGAAGAAAAAGAATTTTTACTGTGGCGGCATGAGATTTTAAACTTGTTTTGAGAATGTCAATCACATGAAATATTTGTTCCAACTGCATTCTTAAGGGCCTCATATTTTTGAAAAATCATCCTCGTATTTCATTGATGTTTGTGGGTAGCATCTCTGCAAACCCTCACGAGACCTTACTCGTCCACTAGTGTAAGCTAGGGGTTTAAAGGGCTTGTTGCATACGCTAAATGCAACTGTGATTCCTACGAAAGTGAGATAGTATTATGCATTCTTGTCTTCAGTGCATATCATGATTAGGGTTTGTTAAGGGACTAACAAACATTCAAGCATGGGGGTATTTGATGATGCATGAAATGCACATCATGTAAACAAGTTTTTCATGCATTTTGTATCAAGTTTAAGGTTTTAAACCCATGTTTAGATGTGTTTTGATAGTAAGGGGCTATGGTTCGAATTTCAGAAAAATCGGAGTTAAAATGAGAGTTATGGCTATTTCAGTGTTTGGGCACGGATTTCGAGGTAGATCGGATCCATATCCGACCCAATTAGGTTAATTGGACCTTGGATCAACTCTTTAAAAGTCCAAAACCCAACCCACACGCCTATCCAGATTCATTTCAAAAAGTTTTTCTGAAAACCCCCCAGAAAGAGGCGCCTAGAAAATATATTTTTTATAACATTGTTTTTGCAAATTCCAAAAAGTATAAATATACTTTTTAGAGAATCCCTAGGCGTATTTGGCTGTGTTTGGACGCCCCCTACAGTGACTCTATAGCAGCAGCTCCTTCCTCTCCATCTCCCCCACGTGTTGGCCATTGAAGATCGACCTATGCTTGATTTTCAAGCATATTTTCGAGCTTTCTTTTGTTTCTTTTCATTTCTTTCTTGTTCCTTGCTGTCTTTTCACCCCTTTTCTGTACTTTTGCAGGTGTAGCAGAGGTGGAGACCATTAACCTTGGACGGGAGTGCGCAACACACCACCAAGGTGAGCCGGCCCTACCTCCATCCGGCTTTCTACACCCTCCGATCGCGAATCGGCTCACTTTCCATCGTCGGTGGATCTCCAACGTGTAGCAGCTGCAAAAGGTACCGATTTTGGTGAAGTACAGCATTCTCGAATGGTATAGGACGTCCATCTCCTACCACGGTCCGCTCTTCTTCATCCCCCCGGTCGTCGGATCTTCCAAAAGGTAGGTCTTCCTCTTCCTTCTCTTCTAGATAAAACCGATTTGTGTGTGGATTTTGTTTTGTTATTTTCTGTGTGTTTCTTAGTTTTCTTTTTGTTTCAACCTTAGAGTAGCATTCGTGCATAGACCAGCACGTTAGATTAGGTTTATGTGTGTGGTTGATTCGTTGGAATCGAGTTTTTATTGATTTTTCATCCTTTTTATAAAAATCGGCTAGATCTTCATCTAGTCAATTTTTCAAGTTTGTCATAAGTGTTCTTGGTGTTGTTTTACAGAAAATCCAATAAAGAAAGTGTTCATTTTGATTCATCTTAGTCGGTGTTGTGTGTGGGTTGCATTTGATTTTAATTGAAAATAAAAATCCAAAAATCGGCTAGACTTATTCTAGTCGATTCTTGATTTTTGCAAAAATATTTTTCTGTTTTGATATTTTTGTGTTGTCCAGCATGTGTCTTGTATGGTGTTGCTGAAAATCTCATTAGGAAATTTCATTTTAGTTTATTCTAAGTAGTGGGTTGTGCTTGTGTTTCGTTTTGATTTTATTTTTGAAAAAGAAAAGAAAAAAAAAATCGGCTAGAGATATTCTAGCCGATCTTTACAGTTTTGTTAAAAGGGTGTTTAGAGTGGTAAGTCGTGTTGCTTGCTGTGTGTTTAGTGTGTTAACAGTAGCATAAATTGGTGTTAGTCATTCCATTGTTTTAGGATTGATTTACTTAATTGTTTTAATCATTTTTCGTTTTTGTGTTTGAGTGTATTATTGAAAATTATAAAAATCAAGTTTTCTTTATTTTTTTATGTTTTTAATTCCAGCATAGTGATGTTCTTGTTAGCTTTTGTGTAATTAGGAGTCATTTTTAGTATTTTCTAACTTAGTTTTATCAAAATAGTAGTTACTTAGTTTTATTGCTTTTCGTTAGTTTATAATTTTATTTTTTTATTTTCGTGTAGTTCTTCTTCCCCAAGGTGGGGCGGCAGCCATTAGAGCTCCCCTTGAGCTCTTGGTCGAATTTTTAGAAATTATTAATTGTCATTAATTGAGTTAGGTAAGTATAATTAGGTTGTCTAGGTTCATTGTATTAGGGTTTAGTGTCTTAGTCGTTTTTAGGGGTCATTTAAGGAAGTTTTGGGAATTAGAGTAGCTCATTCAATTAATTTAGGAAATCGTGTTTTTCAAATTAGATCCTCTAATTACTTTAGGTAGATTTTAAATTCTTTAGTTTAAATAGTCTTAATTAGTGTAGACGATTTTTGAGGAGGAGGGCATTTAATGTATGGAGATTGGGAAACTCTTTCTTGGAAAGAATTGAATTTTCAAAAATCGTGTGGAGTAAAGAAAGAAAGCATTAAAATCTGATTATTTATTAGAAGGAAGTTACAAAGTGAACTTTGGAAAGTTATTTGAAAATTTATTGCATTTCCCAAGTGAGAGGTTATGATTTCAAGAAAGAAATAAGTGCTTTTAAATTCTTTTTGGAAAGTCCAATTCGTGGGGTTCTCTAGGTTAGACGTTTCCACTTTCCAATTTGCATTTTAATGCCATTCTTAATGGGGTTAGACGGTTTTTGATATTCCCATTTTCTAAAAATCATCAATGCGCCTTTCCTTCTTCTTAGTTAACCTTCCTTAGTGGATTAAATTAGAGTAGGGTCTAATTAACTTAGTCTAAGTCAACCTAAGTCCACCATAGGTCTAATCCAAGACCAAGATCTAACCCGAGTCAAGCTTGATCCGAGTCTATCCCAACCTACCTAACTCAAACTGAGCCTAGGTCGAGTCAAACCTAGTTCAACCTTCTCGAGCCAAGTCAAAGACCTAGACTTAGTTTGAGTCGACCCTTAGTCTAAACCAAGTCGAGTCAACAGAGCTTACCTTACCCCATTCGAGCCTAGTCAAAATCTAAGTTGAGTCAAGCTTAGTTGAACCTAAGTCAACTCGAACCTAGTTGACTAAGTCAACCATAAACCGAGTTCAACCTAGTCTTCATAAGCCTAAGTCCAAGACCTAGACCTAGTCCTAGTCAAGACTAAGTCAAACCCTAGCTTAGCCTAAGTCAAAGTCAAGACCAATCCGAGGTCGAGTCAACCTTAGTCAAACCCAATCCAACCTTAGCTAAGGTCAAACCAAGTCCACCTAAGTCAACCGAACCTAGTTGACTAAGGTAACCCAAACCCAAACCTAGCCGAGCCCATACTAGTCCGTGTCGAGTCAAATCTTAGCTCGAGCCTACCTAATCCAATCCGAGTTCAACCATGACCCAAACTCTAGTCTAAACCTAGTGGGTCAACCGAGTTTACCTTATCCTATTTGAACCTAGTTGATCAAGTCAAACCTGAAACCAAACCTAGCCGAGCCCGAACCTAAACCGAGTTGAGTCAAACCTAACTCGAGCCTACCCAAGTTAACCCCCCTTAGCTAAGCCTAAACTGAGTCCATTGGAGTCAACCGACCCTAGTCCTAGTCGAACATGTGTCCCATTGGCCCATTTTAGTCCCCTAAGTTTTTGATTTACTTATAGCGATTTTAGATTAGCTAATGTAGTTATCTCTTTAATTGTTTAGCCAAAATTTCTAATTGTCGATTTGATTCGTGTTTGTTAGTTTACCGTTTGTTGATTAGTTAGTTAGTATAGTTAGTTTATAGAGCATATATCATTTAGTCATATATTTAACTATACTATTTAGTGTATTGATTGTGATTGCATTAGTATTTCATTTAGTGCGTAGTCATAACATGCATGTCATATTTCGTGTAGAGTTCATTTAGATTCATTATAGTTAGCATCTGCATATAATCAGTTATATAGGATTAATTAAGTTTGCCTTGCATGTAGATTACATTCTTAGAGAGTAAAATAGTTCAAATAGTGAATAGTGCACTCAAATCAAAACCAGATTTTTACCCTGTCGTACCAGCCTTATTTTCTGTTCAAAAATTCTGTGTTTTCCAAAAAAATTTATTCTATTCACTTGCTAGACGTGTTGTTTGACTTCAGACCAAATTTCAGCTCATTCGGAGTTGATTTGGTCTGATTTTTAAGTGTTTTGTGAAAACTGCTTTTTCTGGTTTTTTAATTTTGGGACTTTCGATATCCTGATTTTTCCCAGTTTTGAAACGCTTATATCTGGAGTTCCAGATACTTTTTTTCAATTCTGTAAAAACTTTCAGATTGTTTAATCTGTCAGTTGCAGAACAGAATAAATTTCGGGAAAATCGTACCTTGTTTGCCTTGTCAAAAAGTGGTTTTCCGATAACCTGTCAGAATGCTATTTTACACTAGTTAGGGGCAGTTTCGTAATTTTCTTATTTTCGGCAATTTAGACTTGTTTTCAATAATTTATGCATTTTAGGAGTTGCATCATCATCATACAGCATTAGTAGAGTTAAATTGGTTAATTTTAGAATTAATTTAGTATTTTATTTAATTTTTGCTTGATAAATAGCATTTGTTTTGTAATTTTTGTAAAATTAGAAATAGTTTTAGTTATTGTTTTAATTGTTAGAATAGAAAACTAACTTTGTATTTTTCTGCATTTTTAGGTTGAAAAGCATATTTAGGGTCCAGGGTTATTGACTAAGTGAGAAGATTCTCTACGTGGCGAAAAGACGGAAATACCCTTGGCGTGGAGCAGAAGACTGATTGCTTGATTACTTTTTTTAGTGATTATTTGTAGTTGTATTAAATTTATAATTGTAGATTGATGTTTGTCATTAATAAATTAAATTTTCTAGAAATATTGTATTTAATTCCTGTTCCCTGAGGATTCGATCCGTACTTACCACTTTGTGGAAAGTCGGTTTTTATATTTTTGGTTGAAGATTTTCCAAAGTTTATTGAAAATAATTGTTTAAAAAAAAGCTCACTTCAAAATATCAACCAGTGTATTTATGAGATTATAGCACGTAATTTGATGTAAATTGACCATGCTTTATATTTTAGCTTTGTACGCACGACTCAAAAATCGCGTAGTTTCATTATGTAAGTAAAAAGTGCATAATTTTGGATGAATTAGCTTCTGAAATTTTAAGGGTTAATTTATAATATGTTTTTATAGTTTGTCCCCAAATTTTAGACCTATACGACGTAAAAACCTTGTCAGTGCATGTGAATTACGAGTTTGATCTACGATTGAACCCGAATCATAATATGCTTAATGCTCGCAAACGGATGAGAATTTCCTCAAGAGGCTTTGAGCATTCTATGTTAATTGAGGTGTTTTAGAGAACTAAATGATTTATTGGAATTTATTTAGTAGTTTAATGCATAAAATAAGTGTTGTTTTGAAATAAGAGCATGTGGCGATTTTGGATTTGGACCCGGGTCAACTAGAGGACCCAAACCCTTTGGGTGTCCCCTCTATAGGACCATTTTAGACTTGGTTGACCAGCTGGTCAAGGTTTGACCAGCTGTGTGGCATATTTGAAAGAAATTGCACGGTTTTGGAAAAGAAGGTCATGATTGGCCTTTGTTCTTTTCAAAACCCTCATAATGAAGCCTAGAGCTCATTATGAGGGGCGTTTTTCCGATAAAAGGAGCATGGGGCTGGCGCCCCATGGCATTTTTGCAATGTTTTTGAACTATTTAAAATGCCAAAAGTTGATTGGTTGGGTTGGATGGCAGCCATTGTAATTCCTACAAGTTTTAATGGCCTTTATAAAACCTTTCCAAGGGCGTTTTTGAAAGATTTCTGAAAAGATTTGAAAACCCAACATGCATTGGACGTGGACTTCTAGGGGAGGGGCGTGGAGCACCTTAGCTGTCCATCTAGGCTGGGTTAATCCCAGCCATCCAATCTTTTAACCCTAGCTACTTAAGCTTTGAAGAGAGAGAAAGAGAGGACCCCTTTAGGCAAATTTCTTGGAGCCTCCTCTCTCTCCTCTCTTGCTCTCCCCTCTCTCCTCCATCTCCAACGTGAATGTATGTGTGAGAGGTACCTAGCTGCAACACCAAACCGTGGACACCACCATCTCCATCTTCTTCACCTCCTCCATTTCCTAAAAGCCTCGTAGGTGAGACACTCCTTCACAAAACCGTGGTGGTGGATTTCGGTTGAGCCCTTTGTTCTTATTTTCTCTCATTTAAGAATCTAACGAATAGGCTGCATGCATTAAGAACATGGTTCTTCGTTTTGAACATGCCTTCATGTTGTGGATAGCTTAAGAGCATTTGAGTTTTCTTTATCTTTATTTATTTTATTGAGCACTCTTGCATGCATCGAAGTTGGGTCTTAATATGAGTAAGGTATTGGTGTTCTTTGCACGATTCGTGAGTCTCTACTACACGGTTAATGCAGTTTTATGGATTTTAATGGGTGTTCTTACATGGCTGCATTTCTGATTTTTGCATGCTTGCATGTTTTGCATTGGGCAAATTATGATAGAATGCTTTTCCACTACTTGTGTTTTCACCATTCCCATTTAGTTTTGGTTTCTACTAAGCATTGGGCCTTTGTCCTTTTTTTTTTCCTTGGCTGGAACGGTCCAGACCTGCTGGACGTGTCCAGCAGGGTTGAACCCAGACCGACCCCAGTGGACGTCCCTTATTTTCTGTCCTTTCGGTTCAGCTAGAGCTTTAGCCGAACCCACCAACTCGGGTTGGTGTGGGTTCGGTTCCTAGCCCCAGGCCTGACGTGGTCTGGACCACACATGGTCCAGACCTGTCAAAGGCCTGCTCCATCTCGTTCAGTTTGGGCGGCAGCCCCTCACGCGCCTCCAGATTGGGCATTCAGCCCTTGCTGCTGCTGTAGCAATTTCGACTTCAGCTGGGTGCAGACAGCAGGCCTGCACCCCTTCTCTTTTGCGATGCTGGCTGAAGCCAGCTGGGTCTGGACTTACGATCCAGACCGTGCTCAAGTTCGAGCACACCCGGGACAACATAGATGTTGTCCTTCTTTGGTTCGATTTCCTATACCTTGTGACAGCGTTTTATGCTGTCTTCACCTTTTGTCGGCTCTGCAGTGCTGCCCCAAACCGGGCCTGCACGTGTTTGTGTGGTCCCCCATGGCACCGAGGTGTCTGTTTTGGTTGGGGAGTCTGTTTTGGGTTAAAACCAGCTCAACAACTGGTCTTCCCTCCACCCTGCCGCAACTGGTTTTCTTTTTGCCACTTTTACTGGTTCTAGCATGCACCCGGACTGCAGCCCATGGGACTGCATGTGTGCTTATGTAGCACAGGGTCCAATACCCCAATGATTTCCACTTTTTGACTCGTTACAACTTAGACAAGAGCGCACGGTCGCCAAAACAATAATATGTATATAGTTACATGTGCGCAAATAAATAATAATGTCATCGATATGATTGTATGGACCTAGCCCTTTCGCACGTGTGTCCATTTCGTTATGAAACGCGAAATGTTAACAAGTATTACCTTCTTCAATGCCTTTAAGGTTTTTACGAAATTGGAGGGGTATGGCAGGCCTCTCGCCATATGATGTACGACACAAATTTTAGTATTTTCACGAGTTATGAATTGCAAGACATCTTGTCAAGTGCGAAATAAAGAATGTCAACCCATCGATATGGGTAATGTGAAGGCATAGCCCTATGCATATGTTCATATGTTCGATTTAGTATAGTACGCAATGTAATTAAGATTGATGCCTTATCGAGTGCTTTCAAATAAGGGTTTTCGTAATTACGAAACCTAAGGCGCAGACCATCCAATGAATGTAGTCACATAATCGTGCTCGTTTTGGTTGTTTGCACGGATTAATGTACTCCCATGTTTTGCTCACACTACTTGAATGTATTAGTCACAATGGCAATGGAATGTATTTTCCCTAAGTACGTAGGGATTCTCGAGATACATGTTGGGTATCGTAGTCTTGTGAGATTTGTGGAACTCCTTGGCGAGTTCGGTTGTGGGCAATGGACCCACGTAGCGAGATGAGCTCGCTTATAGTCATAAAACATGGATTACAAACTTTGGCACAGCTTGTGAGTCACGCTTTACCGTGGCAAAATGCTTCTAACTGTCTCATCATAGTGTGCAACGTTTTGTATCGACACTTAGCTAGTTCTCACACTTATGGCACGTTGCACATTCTTGTCCACTTGTAATTGTGCACAGATCACAATGACACATCAGTTTGCATGTCACAGCTTATGTTATTGTTACATTAGTAATTTATGTTTTGTGATGCATACCATGTTACAGATGTTATAGACTGTGTTAGATTTATGTTTCTTGATGCATGTTATGCCAATTGATATGAATTGTGAAATGAATAGTCATAGTTAATTACTCATGCTCTGCCTAATTGCCTTGATTCATGCTAGTTACATTCTTTGATAGATCCATGTGTAGTTTTATACTTGCTCATGATGTAATTGCTCAAGTATTGTAAGATTAGAATGCTATGTATGTTTTGGATAGCTTGCTTTCGATTTCCATACTTGGTATATTGTGTTTGGTTTGTCTCGCCAGCTCGAAAAAGTACTAACCCCGTTTTATGGGGATACAGGTTTTACTTAGGCGTGCGATGGAGCTCGGTGTGCTGCAGCGGACTCTGAACCCACACTTTTGAACCTCGCCTGTTGGATCCTGGCAGTATTTTTGTATAAGGGATTGGTTGTACAATTTTGTAAAGATGTATTTAATAAAAGTTGTTTCACTTAACTGTTTCACTCCTGTGGTGGCCGCCCAGGGTTTTTCGCTTGTTTCTCTCCCCTTTTGGTTTCTTCCGCACTTGCGCAATTTGTTTTCACAAAAGAAAAAAAAAGGAGTTTACTAAAAAATTCAAAGGATTTTCAATTCGGGAAATCTATGGGTGTCACATCCAGCATCAGGTAATGGTTTTGCATCAGCACCAGCCTACATAATCGAGAATGAACATCTTCTCGTTTTTTAACCAAATGAATGCATCGGTTGAGAGCGAAAAAACTCAAGTTTTTCCAAAAAGATTCCTTAAAAAGGAAGCCTTCGCAGAGGAAGCAAAAACCTCTGAAGCAGCCGAAGAGCGGGCCAATAATCTCCAAAAGCCAATCACAACGCTCTCCAACATTTTCATTTTTGAATTAACTCATGATTCTTTCAAGCATCAAGAAATGCTAGATGATTTATTGAAGAAGATTAAGGTGAAGCCAGGCACTACGCCGGAAGACATTGCACAAATTATAAATCAGGCGATGACTAATGCGCCTATCACCTTTTTCGATGAGGACCTGCCAAAGCCTCATTCATTCCATAGCGGTGCACTATATATCGTGGTAAGGACCAGGGGCATGATTGTCCCACATGTACTTGTTGATGGAGGCAGCATCCTCAACATTTGCCCAAAAATGACAGCGAAGGCCTTAGGATTGAAAGAAGAAGAATATGTGCCCGATCCTATTACCATCTATGGCTTCAACAATCACGGGCAGACTGCCAAGGGCAAGATCAATCTGGAAATTTTCATTAATTACTCAGTGCATACAGTCTTATTCCATGTCGTCAATGTGCCGCCCACTTATAATCTTTTGTTGGGACGAACATGGATCCATAACGCTAATGTTGTTCCGTCAACCCTCCACCAGTGCATAAAATTGTCCAAGAGAGGAATGATTACCACCATTCTAGGAGAAAATCCCAAAGAAAGGTTGCCACAGTCTATGATTCCCTGTCCAACATTCAGAGCAGATATTCCAAGCATCCGAGAAGCTGATGAAATCAACCTTAGCGAGAGCTTAGAGATGCTAAAGCTGAAAGATGTCCTGAAAGAAGAAAATATTGTGGCCACGGTCCAATGGCAGGGACCCTGTTTCTTCAAGTTAGGAGGACGTATCAACTACACCTCCTTCAAAGATCATCCTTTATTTCTCCAATTTTCCAAAGTAAGAAAATGATTTGATCTGCTGATAAAACACGAGTATCAGCCATTCCGGGGCAAGGGAAGAAATAAAAATGGTATAGTGGAGCCTATCATTTCCATTCAGCATTCAGATAGTTCAGGGTTGGGATTCACCGGCAAAACTTCCAGTCAAAAAAATAGTATTTGTCAAAGAAACCAAATGAGGAGGAGGATGCCTTAGTTTTTCCTGTTTTTCCGTTCTTGTTCTTTCAGTTAAATCTTGTAGGGACAACACAGTCCCATCTTTTGTCAAATTTTGTAAATATCTTATTTCCAATCAATGAAAAGTTAATCTTCTCTTCATATTTGGACATCTATCACTCTTTCTTATATTTTGTCTGTGCCATTTTTCTTTTCTATGTACAAAAAGCTTGTTTTTGGCTCGTACTTGCTCTTAAAAACCTTTCTTGACATTTTCAGGATCATAACTCCTAAATCAATGAAGAAATTCATTATCAATCCCAAATATTCAAAATTGGCAAGGATTCGTAAGATAAAAGTCAGAGCAGAGGTCAGCCAAGCAGCAGAGCAGACCGAAGAGCTAGCAGAGTTTGATTCAACCATCCAAGAATTGTCAGAATTTGCTCAATTTCAGAAGCAAGATGAACCATCATCTTTGGTTCAAGATCCAACTGAGGATATCAACATTGGTTCGGAAGATGATCCGAAAATTCTCAAAATCGGTTCGAGTCTGAATGCAGTTGAAAAAGCAAGACTCATTCAATTCCTTAAACAACATCAAGAAGTATTTGCCTGGACTTATGAAGATATTCCAGGATTAGATCCCAAGCTAGTTGAGCATCGACTCAAATTGAAACCAGATTCCAGACCAATCAAGTAGAAACTGAGGAAATTGGACCCTCGAGTTGAGCAACAAGTCAAGGAAGGACTTGAAGATTTGTTAAAAGCAGGCTTCATCTGAGCCATAGATTACCCCGATTGGTTGGCAAATATCGTAGCAGTTCCTAAAAAGAACGGGAAAGTTCAGATCTGCATTAATTTCAGGGATCTCAACAAAGCTACCCCGAAGGATGATTATCCACTTCCGAATATCTTCTGATCGATAGACGGGCCACACCATGTTTTCTTTTATGGATGGATATTCAGGCTATAATTAGATCAAACTGGCCGTCCGTGATGAGTCAAAAACTTCATTTACTACACCATGGGGAACCTTCTGCTATACTGTAATGCCATTTGGGCTCAAAAATGCCGGAGCAACTTACCAAAGGGCAATGGCCGTTATTTTCCATGATCAAATGCATTAGAATATGGATGCATATGTGGATGACATTCTAGTTAAGTCTAAAGAAGAAGAGGATCACCTCGATGCTCTTAGTCAAGTCTTTGAAAGACTCATCCTTTATAAGTTGAGACTTAATCTTCAGAAATGTGTTTTTGGAGTAGATATCGGCAAACTGCTTGGCTTCATCATCAACAAGAAAGGAATAGAGGTGGACCTAGACAAAGCAAAAGCCATTATTGACATGCTGCCTCCAACTAATCTAAGGGAACTGCGAAGCCTTTAAGGGTGTATTTAGTCTATTCGCAGATTCATTTCCAATTTGGTTATGAGGTGTGAACCTTTCAATCACTTGTTAAGAAAAGGAATAAAATTTGAATGGGGATCAGAATGCCAACTCTCGTTTGATTGCATCAAGCAGTATCTCCTTAATCCACCAGTTTTGAAGCCGCCAAAGTTGAGAAAGCCTCTCTTAATATATATTTTCGTCAATCAGAATGCCTATGGTGGATTCCTCGCACAGTATGAAGAAGGCATCTGTAAACACCCCAAATTTTCACTCACTTCCCTGACATCGCCTTCAATCATCATATTTCAGTGCTTTAGAAGCAATAAAGGGCAAAATGGTTATTTTCCAAGATTGAACCTTGCAGAAGGTCCTAAATTTCATTCTTGAGCCTCAAAATTTCTATATTTAGGTTCAAAGACATCTTCAAATTGCAAAATTTCAAAATCCTTTTTCTGGACAAAAAGCTAAAATTTCCAAGTCCGAGCTCAGAGTGATATTTCATAGAACATGTCTTTGAATAATATTGCATCATTTCACTGCACAGCATGTCATTTTGAGATCCAGAACTCCTGATTTTCAAAATTGTCCATCCAGATTTGATTTTTAAACTTTTTCAAATTGATTTTTAAAACCCTGGGTATTCAAAATTACCAAATTTTCCCATTTTACCCCAGGACTTTGAATTACAAAAATTTTCTCAAGAAAAACAATCTGGATATTGATTTTAAAGATTTTATCTCAAAACTTTTTGCAAAAGATTTTAAATCTCTTTACAATTTTTTTTTTTTACATTTATCCATATTTTTTTCCCTAAAAACCCAATTTTTCCAAATTCTTGAAAACAAATAATGTTTTATCTCGTATCTTCAAAAAAAATGGAGCGGGACCCGCCTTTGAACTAGCATCATACTCAGACTCTCAGGTAAGTTGTTTATTCTTAAGCGGGACCCACCCGGAGTTCGTACCAATTTGCAAAATTTTCTTTTTAATTTCTCAATACTTATTTATTTATTTTTTTTGTTAGTGGGCCCACACACATGTGGCACCCCAATTGAAAATAAAAGACTTGCAAAAACAAAACAAAAACTTTATTTTCAAAAGGATTTTAAAAGTGAGTTGAGATGGCATTTCCATAAAAGCCTCTCATTTATTTCAATACTCACTTTTTATTTTATTTTCTTTTTATTGATTTGTTTAAATAAAATTTCTTTTTTTTAGAAGGAGGCAGCCTTAATGGCACAACCGAATTTCCCTAAAGCAATAGATTTGATTTTGCCTAAAACTTAGGGAAATAAAACCAAAATTTGAAAAAACAGGGAATGCGCCCCTCTTGAAACGGCTGTTTTCAAAAAAAATTTAAAAAAAAAACCATAACGGAACCGCATGAAGGGGCTGCGTTTTCTTTTTTTTGAAGGATTTTCAAAATTCTTTAAGAAGAAGGAGGGGCTAGCCGATTGAGGGGGGGAGAATTGAATTTTTCTTTTTCGGTGGTGCAGGGGTCTTATTCTCAAAGGGGAGGCTACCCAGCCGCTTCATCTTACCTTCAGCCCAACCTCAGGGATTCTCTCATCTACAGGAGCAGGGAGGTCTTTTGGAGCTTATCGTAGGGGATTCACCAAAAAGAGGAAGGATTTTTCCTACAGCCAAAGAGGGGAGGAAGTAGAGGGAGCCGATTGATTTTTTTTCTGTTTTGCAGGATTCTTCCACCTCCAACGGTTGCTGCCAACGTCTTCCACCACCAGCACTCTCCTTCATTCATGCCAATTGCCATCCTTCTTCAGCCCAGCAGAAGCCCCAGCAGCAAGCTGCCCATCATCCACCATCCACAGCCCACCATCAGAAAACTACATCCAGCATCGCCCCTTTCATTTAGCCCAGCCACAGGAAACTCCATTGAGCCTGCTTCTCATTTTCTTCAGCCCAGACAACACTTCTCACAACCAACGATTGCTTCCATCCTTCCTCAAACCATCCAGCAGGATGCTGAACGTGTCTATCCCCACTTCAGCCCATTGAAGATCCAGCCACCAGTTTTTTTTCCCATCTTCTTCAACCCCAGCAGCAAAAAGGCTCCAGCCAACTGCCATCCTTCTTCAGCCCAGCCACCAAGCTTTCAACGGTTCCTGCATCCTCACTTCAGCCCAGCCGCAGCTCCAGCCAACGTTTGCTACATTTTCTTTCAGCCGCAGCAGAAAACAGACCTTCATTTGCTCTCTGCAGGTCATTTGGAATAGGGGAATTACAAGGTAACACATGGTTATGTGTTATTTTCATTTCATTTTTTTTTGTTTTCTGTTTTGTTATTTTGATTTTGTTGCTCATGCTTTTTTGATTTCCTGTATTAGCATTTTCAATACACTGTTTTAGTTGTTGTTACATTTCAATTTACCAATAAAATTCTGTTTCAAAGCATCGTATAGATTGAATTTCCTCTTTTGCATTAGTTAATGTCTGAATCTTTGATTTTATTTTTTTTTATTTTAGCTTTATATATTTCATTTGGCATTTTCTAGCATGTTTGTCTGTTTGCTTATGATTCATCCTATTGACTTATCATTCCCTGTTTCCAGTTTTTGTTAATCACATTCGTTGTTTTCATTTTCTATCAATTTTCTGTTTTCATTTTCCATTGATTTTCCTGTAATAAATTTATCATCTTATCTTATTTCCTACAAAATTATGTTTACTGGAATGTCCTACTTCCGGTAATACATTCATCATCCTATCTACATTGCTTGTTGTAGGATTATTGTGTCGTTAGTTGGCACTACTTCCCTTATGCATCCAGATCTATAACAACCCATTGCCATTTTGCTTTGGAGAGTTTCCAGCTGATATAATTCTTTATACATCTTATAAAATATAATTGTAATATTTCCAGCATTGCCAAGAGCTAGCTATTGTAAAAAAAAAAAAAAAAAAAATTGTAGCATGGGGACCATTGAGATTTCGGCAATTGAGAATTCATTTCAAGATCTCATTCAATATATATTACAGATATTAACTTGTCTTTAGTTAGTGGTGAAATTGGTACGGATGCAAGTGTTGGAAACATTCTTTTTTCTGCAGGTGTGCAGTCTTGATAAACAACCACCTTCATGAACGGATATATCCATATCCGTTCATGATCTCTACACCATCTTTGGCATGTTTCATTATTGATATATAGGGAATCTCCATACCCATTTTTAGTGAAAATTATCTTGTAATTTGGAAATTACGGATGTGTAAAATCACCTACAGAAACTGTATATACCTGTATTTTCTGGTTTTACCCATTATATGGAATTTCCATTAAACATGTATATTTTCTCATTATATGTATATATATATCTATGTATATGTATATCTATTGTATATCTACCTATATGTATGCGTATATATGTATATATATATGTCTATATATATATATATACACATGTATATATACTTATATGTATATATATCCCTTCATGTGCATTTGTTATCACATATATTTTTCTTTTCTTTTACTTTTTTTTGTAAATATATCTTCATTATCATATATTATTTATCATAAATTCAAGTATTTCTATATCTACATGTATCTCTTCTTTGTATATATTATATATATGTTCATTTCCTTGGTTATCTTGTACTAACTCTCATTTTGCAGGAAAATCTAGAAGATGCTGATTCCTTGGCTCCATTTCAATTTTTTTTTTACTTTATGTTAGCAATGTAACAATCTAATGTAAACTTTGGAATAAGATTTACTTTTACTGCTTAGATTAGGCCGCATCTCATATAGTTTGATTTCAGTAATATCCTGATTTTATGATGCATATATCTCAATTTTTCAAATTCACCGTGGATGAACACGAATGGCACGTGCACCAACTCTTAGAGAGTTGATGAACTCGGTGGAGTCCATATTTACGGCCCTAGTCGGAATATGGATGAGACCCAGATCCATCATCTTTCTACCAGTCACATTGAGCCTACACTCTTAGGCTATCTTGAAAATGCACCTCATATTTCCAATGTTTTCAAAATATTGTGAATTAACTCAAATAAACCCTAAATATATTCATGGCCACAGTCAGAATATGTGAAGGATTTACTTTGGCTTAATCCACATTTTTCCAATAATTTTTTCAGAAATCTTTTCAAAAGTGCATTCATTCATTCAAATCATTTGCATCATTTGTTTTTCTCATGATTTTCTCAAGAAACTTTCACTTCATGGAATCGATTTCTCAAGAAACTATGATGATATTCGGAGTTGGATTTCCCAAATCAAAGTTTTCCCGTGATCTTCCTTAAAAAGTTATTTTCTTAAGATCCATTTTCAAAAGGAATTTTCATCTTTTTCAAAAAAATCAAAATCGATTTTCAGATATTTCAAAGATAAAATTCTCAGAATTTCAATTTCCTAAGTTCTGAATTTCCTTCTCCAATGAGTTTCCCTACAAAATTTTTTATCATTTTCCTAAGAAAATTCTCAAAATCCAAGTTTTCCTGATAAGTGTTTTTCTTTTCAAATGATCATCTTTTCTCAAGAATTCCTTCATTTTTCAGAGTTTCTTATTTTTTCATGGTTTTCTAAGTCTTTCTAAACTTTCTCAAGATTTTCCTGAGATTCTCATTTCTTCATGATTTTCCAGATCTTTATAAAATTTCTCAAGATTTTCTCGAGATTCTCACTTCTTCATGATTTTCCAAGTCCTTATAAACTTTCTCAATATTTTCTCGAGATTCTCACTTCTTTAAGATTTTCTAAGTCTTTATAAACTTTCCCGAGATTTTCAAACCTTCTTCGTCTGAGTTTTTCTGAGAGATTGATTTCTATATTTTCCTGAGAAATGCTTTTCAACTCCAAATGTTTTCTAAGCATACATCATAGTTTTCCAACTCATATTTTACCAAATCTCATAGCACATGCCTGAATTCTCTGTGTATTTAGGATAGAACATAATTTCAATGATTTTACTAAGTCAAGTATAATTTTGGTCCTTGGTTCGATTACCCCTGTTAAAGGCGGCAGGAACGGTCGAACCTCGTACCGACAGGTCGAGCCCCATCCCATGGATTTTCCTGCAAATTTTCAAAACGGAGGCGAGTATTTCAAAACAATTTCCAAAATTCTGTCAAGTTTGAATCGTGAAAGCATTTCCCTCTCTCTTCAGCAAGGAAGGGGAAGACGGGAAAAATTTTGCGACGATAACAGCAGCCTGATAGAGCACGCCATTGTGATCATCGCAAAAATTTTCCTCTCTTGGTGTTTCCCTCTCTTCCTTCTCTTTTTCTTTCCAACCTCTATTTTGTTCTTTTTAAAGGGAGAAAATAAAAGACAAAGAAAGAGAGAAGAGAAAAGAAAAGAAAAGAAGAGAAGATGAACTCTTTTGTGGGGTCTCACTTGACCTTAATTTTTGAAAATATTTAAGAAAATAACTCGCCTCCGTTTTGAAATATTTGCAGGAAAACTGGGAGACGGGATCCGCTCGTCGGTACGAGGTTTGACCGTTCCTGGCGCCTTTACCAGGGGTAATCGAACCAAGGGTCAGATTCATGCCTTTTGCTTTAATGTTATCTAAAAATTTATCCTAAGACTAAATGCATAAAGAATCATGCATGTGCAATGCAAAGATGTATGCTCTTTTTTAAAATGATTTGAAAATCTCTAAGTGCTTCTGAGATGAATCTGATAATAGAGTGAAGAAATGGTTTTTAACCTTAGAACTTAAGATTTAAAGTTCTAAGTTTTTGGAATAATCAGAGTTTGGAAAAAAAATGAATCTGGATTTTGAAAGAGATGATTTTTGAAGTTTGAGATAAAAGGAGAAGAAAGGAAATTTTAAAGTCATAAATGGACTTTGAATCAGAATAGAGATGAAATGGAATTGAATTCTAACTTTGAAGTTTAAAATCAGAATGAAACGTGGAAAATCTAAATAGAATTGAGAAATGGAATTGGTTTTTGGAATTTTTGGGAATCAAGATAAACTTGGATTTTGAAATTTGAAATGAAATGGAATTGGATTTTGAGAAGTTGAGATTTAAATTTGAATTTTGGATTCGGAATCCGAAAATGGGAATTGGATCTGCAATCTAGGATCCAAGATGAAATTGGATTCTGAATCCTAAATGGAATTAGATTTGTAGTCTGAGATCCAAAGTCGAATTGGGTTTTGGATCCTAAAATGGATTTGGATCTGAAGTCTGAGATCCAAGGTGGAATTGGATTTCTGAATCCTAAATGAAATTTGGATCTGAAGTCTAAGATCCAAATGGAATTGGATTCTGGACCCTAAAATGGGTTTTGGATCTGAATCTAAGATAAAAGATGAAGTTGGTTTCTGGATCCTAGAATGGATTTTGGATCTGAAGTCTGAGATCCAAGATGAAGTTGGTTTCTGGATCCTAGAATGGATTTTGGATCTGTAATCCGAGATCCAAGATGAAATTGGATTCTGGATTTCAAAGGGAATTTGGATCTGAAGTCTGAGATCCAAAAGTTGATATTGTACTTGAAAATCTAGATCCAAGTTGGGATTAGGATCTAACTTTGGATTTGGATTATGAAAAGTCCAAATATGACCTTTAAAGGTGGATCTGGATTTTGAAAACCCAGATTTAAAATTTAAGAAGAGTCAAGTTTTGAGATTTTAAATCAATCTCAAACTTTTGATTTTGAATTTAAAAATGAGGAAAATAAACTTGATTTTGAAACAGAAGATGGTTTCAAAGTTAAATTGAACTTTAAAGTTTGGATTTTGAATTGGAATTTGAATATAAAATGATTTTGAAATTTTAAAGTCAAATTGGACTTTTGAAATGGAATTTTTGAATTTTCAAATGAGATAGAATTGAGTTTGAATCTATAAATGAGATTTGATCTGAGAAATGAAAGAACCACTTGGAATTTTGAGAAAAGAATTTTGAAAATATGCTGCAATTCTATCTTAAATGATGAATGAATTTAAAAGATTTAGATTTTGACAAGCTATTCCATTCTTGAAATGAATTAAGAATGAGGTTGAAGATACAATATATCCCTGACTATGGTCATTGAATATATCATATAATAACCACATTTAAATTCAAGTGAAGAATAAAATACACTTTTGGTGCTTTTATAGAATTTAAAATGAAATTAACTCTCAATATACCTTGACTATGTCCATTGGTATATATATTGAATTAATTTTAAATTAAATTCTGATAAAAGAGGAAAATATTGAAAGAAAACATGATGAATTTTGAAAAGAATCCAGTGTGGATTCAGTGTTATTTCATAAAAGATAAGAATCCTAAGTTTTGTCTACATCCTGACTATGGCCATTGATGTAAATCATCAACTTAGGATTAATTACCTCTTACGAAATAGTGCACGTGCCATTTGTGTTTTACCATTATGAGAATTTGAGAAATAAAAGCAAAAAGCATGAAAATAAGTAATTTATGATATTTACAATGCTCATTCATTCTATCTAAAACAAGAAATGTAAATTCTCATTAAGATCCTAACTTATTACAAGTTTTGAAAATTCAAATCTCAAGTGATGTTATTCTCCTCATATTCCCTGCAAAACAACTGGATTAACATGAAAATGGAAAAAAAATGGCATATATCATGTGGATATCTACAAAAATGTTCATATACCAAGATATGAATGATGAAAAGATAGAGGAAATGATATATATGCTTATACATACGTGTATATATACATGCATATGTTATATATATAGGTATATATATACATATATATATATATATATATATGGATATACATGGCATGAGAAATGAGATGAGTTAATGGGTTGCAAGTAGTGGAGTTGGATGATAGTGGTGGTAAGCTACAGCAAATGAGGCAGTTGCTGTGGGAAGGCAGCAATACAGGTGGATATGGACATGATATTACTCTAAAGGAGCATATGATGACAGAATACAGTAGGGACAGCAATACCAAACATTGCCACAAATGGTGGCAGCTGCAGTTTGTACAAAGGCAAGGTTGGGTGGGGTACTGTAGGTAACTGCTACAAGAATAACTAAGGTGCAGTGGGGCTGTGTTCAGCTACTGCATGGTGGGGTTTTGGAGTTTGGTTGTGGTAAATGAAAGCAACAGGTTTTAACCTGCTGCAAGGCAATGTTACAGGATAATGCAACCTGCAGAGAATTCTGACATTGAGGGACCAAATACACGTGGGTGCTGAGGTAAAATGAAATAAATATTGAATGGGTGAAAAGTGCAGAAAATGACCAGAGGTTACGACAGAACTACCTATAGACAAACCTGTGCCAACCTTTACTCAGACTTTTGACAGACCTAGTGATATACATAAGGGCTGCAGCAGCGAGGTGCAGCTGGTGATGAGGTACCGTCACAATAATTTTGATAGAAGGTAGTGAAGTGAGGCTACAGTGGCCGATGGAATATTGTTGCACATATGTATGTGTTGAAATTGCAGGGTTATGGATGGAAGATGATGTGCAACGTGCAAAAGGGTGTAGGAGTTGTAGGTAATGGTGGTGGGACAGGTTTAACAGGTGATGAAAAGGTGGCTGGAAGCATCAGGTTGAAGGTTGTATAGATGGAGTTACAGTAGGTAAGAAATGCACAAAATGCAGGGAGTTTAATATCAAGAGAACATTCTTCATCTCAGATACTTTCTTCACACAGACATAGTGACTCAGATTGGAAGTTGACACGCATTTCTTTATGCCTATACCACTTGTTAACATCTTGGCACGCAGAAAGCAAATCACGAACCTCATTGCTCATCATTGCTGAAAAGTAGACATCAGATAGATATAAATAACATTTCAATGTAGCCATTACTCAGAAGATGGTAATAAGATTAAAAAAAATATACATTACCTCAATAGATGTATATATATATATATATATACATATATATATATATATATATATATATATATATATATATATATATATATATATATTTGATGCTGGAGATGTGTATAACTGCTATTGCAATAGCAGCAGTGAAAGTCAGGTAACAACAGTCTGAATCTGTGTAATGGGGTTACCTATTAAGTATGTTGTGAACACAATAGTGCATAATCACTACATGAATAGGATCAAGCCTAATATCATACTAGATGACACTAGGCAACTAAAAGGAAATTGATTGGATTTAGCATGACACATCCAAATATAACTGGGCATCCCACACAGCAAGCTTGGAATCTCTCACGTTGGGTTAAACCTCTCTGCTGCAGGAGTTAAAAAAAACACAGAAAGATGTTCATAGCATTCGACTGTCACCAAGGCCAGCACACACACGCACCACCATGCTAGTTGATCTTGCAACCTCATCCCTGGTGGGATGGCGAAAATATCTTTTTGTGATAGGGATTACCTGTCAATAACTCAATCCTTTCATAACTCCTACCACACTTGATTTCTTCTATCCTTTAGCTATCAAAACTCGTTTTCAAGGAATTCACATGAAAAGGGACCTGACTCCTCTAACCACTGAAGTTGCTAAAAGGATTAGCAGAGCTTGGGAACAACTTAGGGGGACCTGTTAAGGGTAACGTCTATACACATATTCCTTGGCTGTGTTAGCAGAAGATGTCAGCATGTTGAAGAATGGGAATCTACATTGATTTGTGATGGAGACTCTGTTCAGCAGTCCATTGTGTAGCATATCCTTCCAATGCAGGGGAAAAAAATTCAAACAGCAAAGAAAGAGTGCTAGTTCAAACCAATATTACAGAATTTGAATCAATGCTACTGAGGGTTCACAAATCTCTATTATGTAAAAAAAATGGCAGATGATTCAAATGGTCACGAGCCCTAAAAAAAAGTAAAGGGAAAAAGGGGGAAGAATGCAGTTAATAAAAACAAACAATCAATGAAACTGGGATTAAAACCCAAATGATGATCTCACACCGAAGCCAAAAAAAAAAAATTTTATGTAATGCAAATGGTATTATTCCAACCAAAATTTTATGAAATCAGATCACGGTGGATGGATGAAGATCATCCAGTGAAGCCAGGTCCATCACGAAGTCCATCTGTGGTGCTAATCGAGATTTTATGACAGTTCAAACAGAGATTTCAGCAGCCATCCTAACCGGATGATGTGCAGGTGTTAATTCGCATGAAACTTGTGCGATGGAGGTGGGATGATGAAACAACAATGGATGAACAAAGATGTACACTGCTATTGAGCTCTGAACAGGTATCAAATGATGTTTGCCAGATTTCAAACTAGAACATCACCCTCCTGATCATGCATATATTTCAAGGTGAATTAACATTAAAATATGAATGATTTTATGAAAAAATGTTTTAAAAACCCAAGTTTATGCTAGTTTTTGTTAAATGAGCCAAAATGATTTCAAAACAGAAAATGTATGAAAAATAGCTTTATTTGTATATTTTAGTACATATTTTAATTTTTTATATTAACATAGTAGTTTAGTTTTAGTTTTCAATAAAAACAAAAATAAAAAAATAAAAAAATGGAGAAAAATAGTTTTATATTGTTAATAAAATCATTTTAGTTGTTTGTTTTTTTTAGAAAAGAAAAATTTAAATATAAATATAAATAGTTAGAGTAGTTTTATTTTTTTTTCAAATGAGTTTCTTTGTAAATAAATAAGTTTTGTTTTCAAAGTTTTTAACTTTTGAAAATTTCTAAACAAACCGGTTTACATGGTTTGTGTTTTTTTTTGAAAAACTGATAATAAAATAAACCAGTTTGCTTTTTGTAAAAACTAAAAAAAAATAAAACTGAAAAGAGTTACAAACCGGTTCAAGCCGGTTTGGGCTCTTTAAAACCCAAAAACAGAAGAAAAAAAAAGGCGTCTCTCATCCTGTGCGCCATTGTCTCTTTTTCTCCCTCTGTTTCAAATCTTTTCCCTCTCTCTGCTCTTCCGGATCCTTTTTCCATTATTTTCCCTCTCTTTTCCCCTACCTGTCTCTTCTCATCTTCGATCCGGTGGCAGATTTCTTCAGTCGGCAGCAGTGCACGAGGTGGAGGCCGCCACTCTTTTCTAACCCCTCTGTTCACAGAGTGGAGCGGAAGTGATTACGTGACACGAAGTACGAAGAGTAGAGCTTCTTTATACTTTTCAGTTTAGAATTAGGAATATTATTGGGTTTGTAAATATTGCACTTTACGCCCTCTGCGAAGGGTATTCATTTGTTGTAATAGTTAGTTGTTTTTACCTTTCTTGAACATTTTACATTTCAATAATTCGGCAATAAAGATTAGTTTAGATTTGTGTGTTTGAATACGAAATATTCCCGTTCTCTGAGTTCGACCCATTCTCATCCACTAGTGAGAACCGGTTTTTATTATTTGATGTCTGGTTTTCACATGTTTTATATATAAAAATCTTTTCAAAATTACAATGATTGAAAAGAAGACATCAAATTTTTGGCGCATTTGTCGAGGAACGACGTAATATTAGTATTCACTTTATTGCTTAGTGTTTGTTTGCATTTAGGAGTAGAACCACGTATGTGCATATCGTAGAGACGAGCTTACTTTTCTGCACAACCCACCTACTAGGATCCCCTTAGAGGTGACTGTGTACGATTGGTACCGTATACATAGATTTCATATTTCTTTTGCATAATCTCTGCTGTGTGTAACTGCGTGGTATTTGTGTAGTTTTTGTTGTTTTTAGTTTACTCACTTTATGGTTTGCGTGGTTTGACCGCTTAGTGCGTTAGTTAGGTAGAAAACCCAAAGTTAGGACGTGTGCTACACCGGTCTACTCTAAGGTGTACGCAATGGCTGACGATCATCATTTGATCCATCCTTTGAGGGAGTACTTCATGCCAAATACGTATACTCCCGCCTCCTGCATCACGAGACCTGATGTAGGAGCAAGCCATTTTGATATTAAGGCCAGTGTGATTCAAATGCTACCTTCGTTTTATGGCCTTAGCAATGAGGACCCATATCGTCATCTCGACGAATTCCTTGAGATTTGCTCGACTGTGCGAATCAATAACTTTGGAGATGATGCTATGAAGTTGACTTTGTTTCCGTTCTCTCTCAAAGATAAAGCCAAGCACTGGCTAAAATCTCTTGAGATGGTTCATATTACTACTTGGGAAGGAATGCAGCGCGAATTTCTTAAAAAGTACTTCCTAATTGGTAAAACGAATCAGTTTCATAAAGCTATAACCAGTTTTTCTCAAATTGAGGGAGAACAATTTCACGAGTCTTGGGAGAGATTGAAAGATCTTCTCCGCAGGTGTCCCCATCACCAGGTGCCTCGTTGGCAGTTGGTGCAATATTTTTATGACGGGCTTACTGAGAAGCATCGTCAAATGATTGATTTGTCTTGTGGGGACACTTTTATGCTCAAGAGTGAGGACGAGGTGTGGTCTTTATTTGAGACCTTGAGTGAAAACACGATGCATCATACCTTGTCTTCACGGCTCGATAGGACTACATCTCTGTCTAGTGGTCCTAGGAAAATAGGGATTTCCAAAGTAGGGCCTGAGTTAGAATTGCGTACCAAGGTTGACCAGTTGACTAGGAAGTTAGATCAATTCCTAGCCAATTCCTCGAGAAATCCAGTAGAAAGAGTGTGCGAGCTATGTGCTAGCCCTGCACATTGTGTTTTAGATTGTCCGGCAGCACCATTATATCCTGAATTTGTTCAGGATCAGGTGAATGCTGCCCAAGGTTTCGCTAAACCCATGCCTGATTCATTTACATCAACATATAACCCAGGTTGGCGAAACCAGTCCATTTCCCCATCCCATCAGCCCTCCCAGACACAGTATAGACACAATAACCCTTCACAAGGTTACTCACATCCCATTTTTCCACAGGTTCATCCCTCAGCCCAACCTGCTTATACTCAACCCCATTCTCATGAGCCTTCACCTAGTCAATCCTTCCAAGATAGGATATTACAAGTTTTGAGCTCCCATACGCAGTCAATAGCCAAGCTAGAGACTCAAATGGGACAGTTGGTTGAGACCTTCAGTCGGCAAAGCCAGGGGAACCTTCATAGTCAATCTGTTGTCACATCCAAGGGAGAGGAGCCCATGTCATTTAACCTGCATCCCAATGATTCACATCATGAGCAGGTTAAATCTGTTACATCCCTTCAGTATGGGAAGACGTGTCACTCCACTCGGGAATCGACTCATGAGCCCCATATCATTTCTACTGACGAGTCGATCTCCATGATACCTCAACAGAAGAGGCCAGGCACACAACATGCATTGTCATCACATATTCATAAAGCCCCATTCTCTCAGCTTTTAAGATCACCGATTGTTTTTAGTAAGCAAGAGGTGTAGATGTAGAAGGTGCTTGACCAAGTCAAGCCTGATCATATTCACCACTTGTCTGAAGTTGCATTCATTGATAGTCGGTCAGTCCTAGACTCTCATTTCTTGACCAGTCTCTCAGATAAGACTAATCTTCGTTCTTCTTGTCAAGAGAGTCACTCTTTTCTTTATAGAGCCCGATTGAGTCTGACTTCATGTTCATTGATCTCATGGACGATGAAGGTTTTTTCAGGGATCCGCCTGGCTGGGGACGTGAAACTTAGCGCTTTATGGGAGGCAACCCATATCTTGTATATTATTAGATTTGATTAGAATTTATAGATTTTATTTTGTTTTCCTTTTTCGTTTTGTTCATGAGTTTTTCATGTTCTTTTTGTTTCATTCATGAGTTTTATATTTTGTCATGTATACATTGCATTCATTACATTCATAGAACGTGTATTTTTAATTTATGTAAGATCATTCTACTCTTTTCCCTCATTTATTTCCTCTCATGTGCATTCACTTAGTTTCATATAAGCATGGGGGAGTGCCACTGGGACAGTGTCATTCAAGCATGGGGGAGGGTGTAGTTTGCACACCTTGAATATTTTTGTCTACGTTCTTGCACATGTTTACACATCTCTCATGAAAAGTAGGTTTTTTTAAGAAAGAGTTTGAACTTATATGAATGTTATTTCAAATATGATGTTTTTAGAGGTTTTTTAAGCCCCATGAAATTTTTTTCTGACATAGATCTAAAAATTATGGTTGTTTATGCGGATTTCGAAGAAATGATGATAAATACATGTTAGAGTTTATTTTGAATCATAAATATGAATATGCACAGTTTTATTTTTGAAAAACTAAGCAAATGAACAAAAGCCTAAAAAATGAGCTCAAAAGTAAAAAAGAAGCATGCGTTAGGTTGTTTGGATAATTCCACAATCCTTAGTAGATGTAAGTTGAAACTTTTAATTCCATTTCAAAAAGGAGAGTGGAAAACTTCATGATCCTAAGTAGCTGAGAACAGATACAAGTTGAAATGTTTGACTCTCATGTTGCAAAGGTGAATGAAGGAAGTCACTTTTATGTCTTAGTTGATATCTTTTGGTATGCATTGAAAAAGTATAGAAGATATTGACATTGCACAAGGCATAAAAGCAGACCACACCCAAGCTATAAGAAAATAATGAATGCGCAAAAAGAAAAAGTGTGAAAAATGAAAAAATCGAGAAAAGAGCTTAAAAAGAAAGAAAAGTTCAGTGCTTAGAAGTGTGATTGAGAAAACCTGTGTAGAAAACATATGAGTGAGGATAAGTAAATAATAATATGTTTTTATTGGATTTTCTAAGAATAAAACATAAATAATTGTGATATTTAGAAAAGTGAAAGAATTTTTTTTTCCGTGGTGGTATATAAAAGACTCTAATTATATTGTGATTTTGAAATATCAAGAAATATTTGTGAAAATAAAGTCTTTAATTACCTACTGATTCTGAGGATGAGTAATATTTTGCATACATGACAGAGATGTTTGTGGGTAGCATCACTGCAAACCCTCACGAGAACTTACTCGTCCACTGGGGTAACCCAGAGGTTGAAAGGGCTTGTTGCATGAACTAAATGCAACCGTGATTCCTACGAAAGTGAGTTAGGTGATAGTTTTCTTTTCATGCATTTGTCTAGTTTGCTCGAGGACTAGCAAAACATAAGCATGGGGGTATTTGATCATGCATATATTTCAAGGTGAATTAACATTAAAATATGCATGATTTTATGAAAAAATGTTTTAAAAACCCAAGTTTATGCTAGTTTTCGTTAAATGAGCTAAAATGATTTCAAAACAGAAAATGTATGAAAAATAGCTTTATTTGTATATTTTAGTACATATTTTAATGTTTGATATTAGCATAGTAGTTTAGTTTTAGTTTTCAATAAAAATAAAAATAAAAAAATAAAAAAAATGGAGAAAAATAGTTTTATATTGTTAATAAAATCATTTTAGTTGTTTGGTTTTTTTAGAAAAGAAAAAATTAAATATAAATATAAATAGTTAGAGTAGTTTTATTTTTTTTCAAATGAGTTTCTTTGTAAATAAATAAGTTTTGTTTTCAAAGTTTTTAACTTTTGAAAATTTCTAAACAAACCGGTTTACACGGTTTTTGTTTTTTTTGAAAAACTGAAAATAAAATAAACTGGTTCAAACCGGTTTGCTTTTTGTAAAAACTAAAAAAAAACAAAACTGAAAAGAGTTACAAACCGGTTCAAGCCGGTTTGGGCTCTTTAAAACCCAAAAACAGAAGAAAAAAAAGGCGTCTCGCATCCTGTGCGCCATTGTCTCTTTTTCCCCCTCTGTTTCAAATCTTTTCCCTCTCTCTGCTCTTCCGGATCCTTTTCCCATTCTTTTCCCTCTCTTTTCCCCTACCTTTCTCTTCTCATCCTCGATCCGGTGGCAAATTTCTTCAGTCGGCAGCAGCGCACGAGGTGGAGGCCGCCACTCTTTTCTAACCCCTCTGTTCACGGAGTGGAGCGGAAGTGATTACGTGACACGAAGTACGAACAGTAGAGCTTCTTTTTACTTTTCAGTTTAGAATTAGGAATTTAAGTGGGTTTGTAAATATTGCACTTTACGCCCTCTGCGAAGGGTATTCATTTGTTGTAATAGTTAGTTGTTTTTACCTTTCTTGAACATTTTACATTTCAATAATTCGGCAATAAAGATTAGTTTAGATTTGTGTGTTCGAATACGAAATATTCCTGTTCCCTGAGTTCGACCCAGTCTCATCCACTAGTGAGAACCGGTTTTTATTATTTGATGTCTGGTTTTCACATGTTTTACATATAAAAATCTTTTCAAAATTACAACAATTTAAAAGAAGACATCACCTCCGATTGGCTCTAATGGGTCCTAACGTTGGCAATGTGGATTCCATTCTAGTGGTAATGAAATCAATATGATTGTTAATACATGACATCGATGAAGGCAAAATGTATGGAAGTTTAAAAGGTATTATGACAGAGAATGCTATGTGCACAGAAGGCTATCATGTGGGGTTAAACCCACCTTATCGAAGACACCCTTCACACTTGAGAAGGGATGTGTCCTTCAGTGGTGAATACATCAAAATGAGAATGAGCCATGATGCAGAAAAACACAGGAAAAGGTAAAAAAAAAATGATTCGTTACAAATCAAAAATGTAAGCAAGGATGACCTTTGCCCATGGACTAATGACCAACATCATCTTGAGTTTATGTAACAATTGATTTTCAAGATGAAACAGAGAAAGAAAAACACACAATACCACTAATCATTGGAACCACAATATGCTATGCTTATGTGACATTATCATGGTAACAATGATGAAAATGCATGATAAAAACAAAGGTAAGAAGTGAAATGTCGATGAATGTCTGATGAATCGGAGGAGGTTTAAACAGAGATGCATCATAATACCCCTAGAACGAATGAAACAACATAAAAAATGAGTAAGATGCCATTAGATACCATCAAAACCAGTATTTAAGCATAAACATGAAAGTGGAATAAACAGGAAACCCAAAATAACAGTGAAAAATCAACGATATCAAAAAAAAAATGCTAAGTCAATCCATAATCAAATTGCTTTAAAAAGAATGAAACAAATGTAGGAATCGGATTGCTCCATCAATGTAGCTATAGGTGGGTCGATTCCTGCTATGTGCAGGTCGATCTCATCCTAGATGCATCACGATAGAATAAAAAGATGAAGGAGGAGATTATTACTCACCTCCAACTGCAGGGATGTTGGCTTGCTTCGGTTTTTCGGGGGTTAAACTCGGGTCAAGAGGAAAGATATCTCTCTTCCCCTTCCCTTTTTTTTGTTGCTGTCGGGTTGATTGAACTCTGTGGCTATGCTTTGCAGTGGAATCGAGGCTTCAAGGAAGAAGAAGAAAAAAAAGAAAAATCGATGGATGCTGTAAGAGAAATCGCTGCCTGAAGATGGATTGTTGTATGAAATGTTAAAGAAAAGATGGATGATCCTCGATCATGGGTGAAGGCCTCTTCTTAAAGAAGAGGTGGAAGGTTCGAGCGAGAAACCCGTTGAAGATGGAGGGTGAAGAAAAGGAAAGTTGTTGCAGATCGGATGATGGAAAGAGGAGGGGGAAACGTGCGGGAAGGAGTCATTGGAATTTTCCACTTTTTTCATAAAGGAGGTCCTCTTTTACGAATTTTTTTTGAAAAATGGTTTAGAATGAGGTTTTTAGGAAAAATTAACTTAGAAAGCTTCACAAACCATTTGTTTTCCTTGTAGTTTTTTCCAATTTTTTTGGTTTTTGTGTTATTTTTTCATTTTTTTTATTTTTAGAATAAAATCCTAAGATTTGCGAGAAAACAAAGATTAAAAACTTTTTTTTTTGTATTTTTGCAAAATATTTACAGAAGAGAGTTCTTCTGAGAATTCAAAGCTATTTCTCTGAAAAATTCTTTAAAAAGTGAATTTGGACCCATAATTTGAGGTGATATTCGAGGTTTGGACCTCAAATCAAGAAAATATAAAATAGTGGATCCGAATGGGTGCCGAATGAGCTGTTTGAGCTATTCAGACAATGTTTTTGGTGATTTATAATTTCGATTTGTAAATTGAGTAAAGAGGCTCAAATTTGGACCTTAAACACCGAGTTCGGCTTCGAAATTAAATTTAAATGGAATTTTGATCCCAAAAATCCGAAGATCAACTGAAAATTAGCTTTGATTTTTTCAGAAAATGGAACCAGGGCCAAAAAGGTCATTTTTACAAAATTTTGAAAAATTTGGGGTGTTCACAGCCATCTACTATGTGAGCAAAACTTTTATTGATTATGAAAAGAAGTATTCTCAGATGGAGAAGACTTGTCTAGCTCTGGTTTGGATGTGCCAGAAATTAAGACATTACTTGTTGGCATCTGAAATCAAATTTCTATCAAAGCTTAATCCTCTGAGATACATTTTGGAACAACCATTTCTCACTGGACGGATTGCGAAGTGGCAAGTCCTTCTAATGCAATATGACTTACAGTATGTTTCTCAAAAGTCAATTAAAGGCCAAGCGATCGCAGATCAGTTGACAGATTTTCCCATGACAGAAGAAATTAAAGCAAAGGATGATTTTCCTGATGAGCACATCTGCAATGTCCAACAGCCTCCAGTTTGGAACCTATTCTTCGATGGCTCTAAAAACATGTTTAGCATAGGGATTGGAGTTTTATTAATCACTCCAAAAAAAGAAATGATCTCTTATTCTCTAAAGCTTGGTTTTCAATGCACTCATAATATGGCCGAGTATGAAGCTCTAATACAAGGCCTCAAAATTCTGCAAAATTTCAATGTCAAGAGAGTGCATGCCTTTGGCGATTCATTACTTGTTGTCAATTAAGTTAACATTGAATGGCAGGTAAAAGATTCCAAATTGATTCCCTATCAGAAGATCGTCCTTGCTCTTATGGACAGCTTCGAAGAATTTCAGCTCAATCACATCAGAAGAGAGCACAATCAGATAGCCGATGACTTAGCCAGCCTGGGCTCCATCTTATTATTCAAAGGCAGTGAATCATGTCGTTCTTTCAAAATTGGTAGACTTGTGCAACCTGCTTTCATTTCAACCATTCAAGTAAACCAGGTCAATAAGAAGGAGAAGCCTTGGTACAAAGACATCAAAGATTTCATTGAAACTGATGATTTTCCACTAGAAATGCCAAAAAGGGAGCAACGTGCAATTCAGCGTATGTCTACCCGTTATTTCATCCTTGCCAATGTCCTCTACCGCCATGGTTTCAGTTCTGAATATGCGAGATGTTTAGACAAAGAAGAAGCTATGGAAATTATCCAAGAGGCACATGAAGGGATTTATGGTGGCCATGTTGGCTATCAAACCCTCGTCAAACAGATCGTCCGAGCAGGGTACTACTAGAATACCATGCAGCAGGACTGTCATCGATTTGTGAAGAAGTGCGTCAAGTGCCAAATGCACGCGCCTTCCATTCATGCGTCGACCACGTATCTGCAATCAGTTGTTTCTCCTTGGTCGTTTCTTATGTGGGCTTTCGATGTCGTAGGCCCAATTACCCCTTCTGCTTCCAACCGCCATAAATACTTTCAGGCTGCGATAGAGTATTTCACAAAATTGGTTGAAGTTGTTACTCTACGCACAGTGAAAGGCCGACATGTGGTTTCTTTTATTCATAAGAACATTCTTTGTCGCTTTGGCGTACCACATGACATTGTGTCAGACAATGGAAGCAGTGCTCTGTATCATGCCCATCGCCCTATGGAATTTGCAATATTGCTCTCTGTACTTTCCCATGATTACTGAAGGATCTGCAATTTTGGGCAGTTTTACCATTCCGTGGGACAGTAGGTATTCCAACACTTTTTTCAGGGGCTGGTCGAAAGGAGTGAATTTTTTATCCTTGCTCCAATTGATGTGTTTAGGTCTTTCCTGAAAATCTCCTTTTTGTTGAGGACCGCTTGGAAGAGGCTTATCACTGTTCTTAAAGAACTTTCCTTTCCTACCTCTATTCTGCTCAGGCTTCGTGCCGCTGCTGCTGTCATTCTTGCTGCTACTGCCCTGATTATCTTCGGGAACATCAGCTGAGTAGGTAAAATGGGCTTTCTTCTTTGGGTCCGGGATATTCTTGGCCAAAGCAACACCTTCATACATTCCGTTTTCTACCCCCATCTCGAGCCATTCTGCTCGTTCTGTCAGTTCGATAAACGATTTGGACGGGTATGGAAAAAGGAGACTTTTTAGGGGCTGGGAGAAGTTATTGAGGATGACTTGGAGGGCATGTTCCTCAGAAATAGGGTTTCTCATCTTGTTGCAGATACTCCTCCATTTGTGAATGAAGTCCCTGGCCTTCTCATTAGGCTCCTGCTTTAGGTTACACAAATGGTTTAGGGTAGGTAGGGCTTCCATGTTGAACAGGAAGCGCTCAACAAACATGTTGAAAACTTTGTCAAAATCCCTTAATTCGATGGGATTGACGTGCTCGGCATACCACTTGGCAGCTATCCCCTCCAGACTGCGGGGAAAATAGAGAAATAGGGCACGGTTGTCCTCACTGAATCGGGCACATTCGACGAAAAACATTGCCAAATGGGCCTTAGGATCACTGAATCCATCAAACTTAATGAATTTTCGGAGGAGGTTCTCCAGATTGTTGTCCCCTTCCAAGCCGAGGTAAAAGTCCTGCCTGGTGCATGACCACTTCTCTTTATCTCGGATTTGCAGGTCTTTGACTATCTTTGTTAATGCTTGAAGTGGATCTTCTGTCGGTGCCCCGTTCCTCGGTTTGCTTACAGGCACGGGTTCTTCAACTGCTTTCTTAGGCTGCCGCATATGCTTGGGGATGTAAATCAGTTGCTCTTCTTCTTCAGAGACTTTTTCTGTTGACTCGGAATCCTCAGAATTACTGTCATGCTGGATTTTCTGCTTGCTGATTTTGACAGGCTTTTCCATGGGTTTCTTCTTAATTTTGCTCTTAGAAGCCGCTTTCTTCGGACCAGCCTTAGCCTGCTCGGCCATCATTTTGGACATCATTTTTTGAAAGACTCGGTACATGGTAGGATCAACATCGCTCTCGTCCCCCGAGTCGTGCTTCTTAGATGATCTGGGAGAATTCCTTTCTTCTAGCTCACTGTCACTGTGTTGCGGAACAGTCTGCTTACCGGCCCTTGTCTGAACCATCTTTGGATGCCAAAGTTTTCCTGAAGAATATGGGAATGGTTAGAGTATGGAGAAGCTTTTGAAAACCAAAATTTTTTTAAGAAAAAGGAATGAAGGATTTTGGCAGCCAATTTTAAGAGATTATCCCATTACCCGGGATTGGGTCATCACAAGATTTGTGACAATTGTGTTACCATTTTGATGATAACAGAGAAATGTGCCTTGTTACCTATGTGAGGTCCTCAACCATGATAAAATATTTTGAATAATGTGGAAGAAATATCCCTTTTACCCGGGATGAGGTCATCACCAAAATTGTGACCATTTATGCTATAAAACAAAAATACAAGAAATAAAAATTTTTGGCCCAAAGAGTAATTTTTATTGATAGTAATATTTACAGACAAAGAGAGGGTGGGCAGACAGTTTGCCACCACTCTTGATATTCAGATGATACATTTGGCTCAGGAAATACAGACAGAGAAACAAAGGAGTCCCAGGTATATTTAGTGACATGGTATGCCCCAAACCACTGATCCGACTGCAGGTTGAATTCTGGCATGTTGCCTGTCGGGAAGCGGGTGTTGGCACGAACCTGCCGCTGCGAAAACTGCCTGAGACATCATTCCGACTGATAATCAACACAAAAGAAAGGGTCAAGCAATCGATAGCGCTTGCTGCGAGCATAGGTGTATCGAGGAACGGTCTCTCTTCTGTCGAAGAATTCCCAAACAATTTCCTCCTGATGTAGTTTTTCGATCAAAGCTTGGCACTGAATAACAAACTTTGGCTGCTTACCGCTGAATCTGAAGAAGTTGGCCTTCGAGGGAACATGTCGCAGGAACCACGACTGCAAAGCGTAAGTGCATCCTTCTATCAGAATGGTCTCCCCAAGAGCAAATCGAGCTAAACCTTTGTAAAAAAAGGCTAATGCGGCCATGGAGACTGAAAGCTGACGGGTCTGCTAACTTCCCCATCTTCGAAAGAGCTGGCGACTCTGATGTCTATGAAATTCTGGCCATCTTGGAAGAAAGCTAATCCTACTGTGCATAGGATCATGGCATGCTGAATTCTGTCTTTTGCTGCTCGAGACAAAGTGTCCACCTCCTCGTAGGTCCCATACTTGCGATATAGTCTGAATAGGTCGATGAACTGGTTCCCACTAATCTCAGTAAGGGGCTAGGATCTGCTCTCTGTTGCTCTGGCCAAGGCTTCTCGAACATCTACCCCTTTGATGTTGATAAAAAACTGCTGCTCGACAGGATCATCTGGCTGACCAGCTGGTTTGGGCAATCCCATGATATTGCTGAATTCGTCCATCAGTAGAGTCATCTCTCCCCAAGGAAACCAGAATGTGCAGGTACGTGAATTCCACCGTTCTGCCATAGCCTGAATCAGAGCTCCATTGATGGTTTGCTTGCCTGCCACTAATGCCATCTCCATCCCACAGTCATCCAGGTGGTATGGGAACATACGCGAGAAGGTGGCGAACCAAGAATAATACCACTGAGGGAAGAAAGGACGAGACTGGATGACCCGATGATCCAGGGATCCACCTTGAATCTGATAGAAGACATGATCTCGAGGAAAGATCGCATCGAGAGAATTGGACGCCATTTGAAATAATACTGGGGCAAAGAAGAAATGAGGAGAATCAGATAGAATGCAGGACTTACGGACTGACTCTTTGAAGATACGAACCTAGAAAATTTGAAAAGATCAAGGAAATTTTTAAAGGAATTTTCCAGTGTTTTGAAGAAAATTTGATCTAAAAATTAGAAAAGAAAATGTAGGTAGAGGAAAATATACACCTGTGGTTTTTGAAAGTAAGGGGAAATTTTGAATAATACACCCAGGGTTTTTGAAAAAGGTTTGGTACATATATATGAAAGAATAAGAGAAATATCACACAACTAAAGTTGTACAAACAAGGATGCGCACACAGCACTCCCAAAAGGCTGACTCTAAATGCAATATTTGAAATGTCTTATAGGACCTTAATCCTAACTCTAAGGTTCAGATCATCTGATTTCAATCAAGATATGCCGATATACCCAAGCCGAAGCTCGAAGTACGTGGCATAGAAATATTCCTCCGGTTCTAAGGTAATGGCTTCCCAACATCCTTGAGCACCTACCGATATACCTCGGACTATGGCCCTTAGGTACGTGGTAGGGGGGCGCGAACCCAAATAAGTGGTCCAGTTGTGAGGCTCTCTCCCGAACTATGGTTCAGTGAGACAGCCCAGCAACGTGAAGACCAGGACAACATAGGTAGGGATGTTTTTCAAAAACATGTTCAACATGCAAGAAATCAGATGGCTCTAATGCAAGTCCTAAAGAGATAGATTAAAGAGAGGAGAAGCATACACTTGCATACATTGTTTGCATTCAATCCCTAGAATTGAGGAGAGTTGTATTTCAGACCTAAGTATAATGTGAACATGGAATAATCTCCTCAATATGGTCCTACCAAACCATACTTAAATCCTATATGCAATGATGTCAGCTTAGGACAGAGTCTAGGCTCCTAAGGTTTGCATGGAAATGAAGTTGACATTTGTAGAATAAAGACTTAGATAATATAAAAGCAAAAGAATAAAGGCATTAAATTCGACCGAACGAAGACGAGTCCCATCATGGTCGCCAAAACTGTGATCATCGCAAAAAAAAATTCTCTCGTAATATTCTCTCTCTTCCTTCTCTTTTCCTTTCCGGCCTCTATTTCCTCCTTTTTGAAGGGAGAAAATAAAAGACAGAAAGAAAGAGAGAAGAGAAAAGGAAGGAAAAGAAGAAGAGAAAGAGGAAGTCTTTTGCAGGGTCTCACTTGACCTTAATTTTGAAAATGTTCAAGAAAATAACTTGCCTCCATTTTAAAATATTTGCGGGAAAACTGGGAGACGGGATCCGCTCGTCGGTACGAGGTTCGACCGTTCCTGGCGCCTTTACCAAGGGTAATCGAACCAAGGGTCGAATTCATGCATTTTGCTTTGCTAAGAAATTATCTAAGAATTTATTCTAAGTCTAAATGCACAAAGAATCATGCTTGTGCAATGCAGAGATGTATGCTCTTTTTGAAAAATTGATTTTGGAAATCTCCAAGTGTTTCTGATAAAAATAGAGTGAAGAAATGGTTTTTTACTCAGAACTTAAGATTTAAAGTTCTAAGTTTTTAGAATAATCAGAGCTTGGGAAAATAATCTAGACTTTTGAAAGAAAGGATCTTGAATTTGAGATAAAAGGAGAAGAAAGAAAACTTCAAAGTCATAAATGGACTCTGAATCAGAATAGAGATGAAATGGAATTGAATTCTAACTTTCGAAGTTTGAAATGAGAATGAAATATGGGAAACAGAATTGAGAAATAGAATTGATTTGAAAGTTTGGAATTCAAGGTGGAATTTAAATCCAAAGTCTGGATTTTAAATTGAGATCAAAATTGATTTCTGGATTTAGAATCTGAAAATGGGAATTGGTTCTGAATCTGGGATGAAATGAAATTGATTTTAAGAATTGGAATCCAAGATGGAATTTGGATCTGAAATTTTGAAAGAAATTGGATCCAAGATAAAATTTGGATCTGAAGTCTGAGATCCAAGATAGAGTTGGACTCTGGACCCTAAGATGGATTTTGGATCTAAAGTCTGAGACCCAAAGTGAAGTTGGATTCTGGATCCTAAAATGGAATTGGGTCTGAAGTCTGAGATCCAAAGTGAAGCTGGATTCTGGACCCTAAAATAGAATCAGATCTGAAGTCTGAGATCCAAAGTGAAGCTGGATTCTGGACCCTAAAATGGAATCGGATCTGAAGTTCGAGATCCAAAGTAGAGATTGTACTTGGAAATCTGGATCCAAGTTGGGATTAGAATTTAACTTTGGATTTGGATTTTGAAAAGTTAAAATAGGATCGTTAAAGATGGATCTGGGTTTTGAAAATCCAGATTGAATTTAAAACTTTAGGAAGATTGAGATTCAGAATCAATCTCATCTTTGAAATTTGAAGAAAACTTGATTTTGAATCAGAAGATAAATCAGAAACTTCAAAGTTTAAATCGAACTTTGAATTTTTAATTTGAATTGGAATTTTGGAGTTTGGATATAAAATGGTTTTGAAATTCCAAAGTCAATTTGGACTTTGAAATTGAGGTAGAATTGGAATTTGAAATAGAAGTTTGAAGAAAGATGTTCAAAATCACTTGGGTTTTTGAAAAAGAATTTTGAAAATATGATGCAATTCTATCCTAAATGATGAATGAATTTGAATGATTTTGAAATAGGACTTTGAAGAGCTATTCCATTCTTTAAGTGAATTAAGAATGAGGTTGAAGATATAATATATCCCTGACTATGGTCATTGAATATATTATATAATAACCACATTTAAATTCAAGTGAAGAATAAAATATATTTTTTTGGGTGCTTTTATAGAATTTAAAATGAAAGTAACTCTCAATATACCCTGACTATGGCCAATGGTATATGTATTGAATTAATTTTAAATTAAATTCTGATAAAAGAGGAAAATATTTAAAGAAAATATGATGATTTTTTAAAAGGATCTAGTGTGGATCCAGTGTTATTTTATAAAAGATGAAAATACTAAGTCTTGTTTACATCCTGACTATGGCCATTGATGTAAATCATCAACTTAGAATTAATTACCTCTTACGAAATGGTGCACGTGCCATTCGAGTTTCACCATTGTGAGAATTTTAGAAATAAAGGCAAAAAGCATGAAAATGAGCCATTTATGACATTTACAATGCTCATACATTCTATCTAAAACAAGAAATATAAATTCTCATTAAGATCTAATTTATTACAATATACAAAATTGAATTTACAACTCAAAGCAATGACTTTATCCACATATTCTCTGCAAAACAACCGGGTTAGTATGAAAAGAGAAGGAAAATCACACATATCATATGGAAATCAATAGTGAAAAGGCTCATATGCCAAGATATATATGACAAAAAGGATGGAAAATGATATATACATATATATATATATATATATATATATATATATATATATATATATATATATATATATATATATGTATACGTGCATACCAATATATATATATATACATATATACACCTCTGGTCACATACATGCAACATAGATAGATGAGAGTGATACTGGCATCTATAGGCTGGGAAGAAGTGTTATTGATAGGTTGCAATGCTATTTACAGGTGTTTGGGAAAAGGAATACAGCAGGGGAAAGCTGCTATGGAGAAGCCGAATTCATATCAGACCCTTCCCCACCAGTGACTATTGTAATGGGGCCTTAGTTGATTGGCAGTCATTGGCCAGGGCCTTGCATGAACCAAATAAAGCAAGCTCACAACCTGTTTTGTTGTTTAAGCTATGCAGGAAAAAGCTGCAACAAATGGAATTACTGATGTCCTAGCTTTTCGGCTATCATGGCTAAGATTAAAGACAGGGTGCGACTGTCATTGGAGGCTTGATAGGGCTGGAGGGACAATGGTGTGCTGGTAGTGCAGTGAATATACACAGTTATAGGAAAATAAGTACAGAAATGTGAAGGTGTGGGTATAGCCACAGTTGGCTATATGAGATTCCTATGTTCTCAGAATGGAACAAGTACAGTGAAGGGGAGTCAACTCTGGTGCTTTTGATAGCAGAGTATATGCTTTTAATACCTTGATTGATATGCTGACGACATGTCCCATGACATGCTAAAAGCATGTCAAATAATATGCTAGAAGCGTAAAAGGCTGTGCAAGAGTGGTGATTCTCCTGGGTTGTAGATGGATGACAGGTCAAGGCATTGCCGGAGGCTATGCTGTGGATTATGATGTGATAAGAGACACGCAAATGCTGTGAGACAGGGTGCATAGCAAAATGTGTTGTGTGGTGAACACGACGTGCAACACTAAGGTAAGGATAAAAATGCAGTGGGAAGATGGGATATGGTGTGCAGGGGATGGCTGCAGATATCAGATGGAAATTTCGAAATACCCTATGATGGTGTGGGCAAATTGCTATGCTATATGATAATTGCTAAGTGGATCACGACAACTGTGAAATGGTATGAGTGGAAATTTGATTTGGCAAACGCAGTGACAAATGGCACAATAAATATGGACCATCGTCAAGAAAGGTTTCTTTGCAGTAACTAACTTACTTGCAGGGGCTTTGTGAAAGTGCACCTATATGACAAGGGAAGGAATATGGCAGCGAAGAGGTATATGCAAATGGAGTTGTAGCCGGGAGTATGCGTAATGCAGTAAATCAACAAATGTGCATGCAATGAAAGAAGGATTGCTGTAATGAAATGCGAGTTACTACAGTGAACTGAGAATTGAAAATACATATGTACTGAAACGTGATTTCTTATACCACAACAGGAATTTGATATAATAACAGAACCCAATGCCCCCAGAAAATATAAAGAGAATACATACCTGTAGATATCTTCTTTCAAGAAAAGAGGGGTAACCAGCCTAAAGTAAAGACATATATATAGTTTATCAAATAATGTGGTTGATGAAATTCAAGAAACTCATGAAGACACCGTGAAGCCTTGACAATTTTATGTACTCAAAATGTGGTGTTTTTACATTTCTCTTGAGATTCATCCTCTGCTCTGAAGGACAGTCCTTGCTATGATGTTAACATCTTTTGTCTATACCTTGGACTCTATTATTTACATGATTCTACTTCAAAGGTTCCATGGCAAAAGGGAATGCCATCAATCACTCAATTAATAACCAGACGCCCACCATGCCTTTTTACATCTCCTGCACTTTTCTCATTGCCCTGACATATCTATTCCCTTGTGATATTTCCATATTTTGTCATGCTTAGACTTTTATATGTGATTTCAAAACAATTATCATTGATTGTACCCCTAAGTAATTAAAGAACCCCCTCTATCACACCGTTATGTATGTATATTTCTGAATCACTCACCTAGATATTTGAACTCTGGAAGTTCTTCTCATTTAAGGCTCATTCAGCATATTCTAAAAAGGAGGCAATTAGCCTTCAGAATCATAGGTCGAGGAAACTAAGTTGGAGTAAAGGCTCCACCACCAGTATATGCCATCAGACCAGGCATATTAATACAGCTATACTCAACTAAAATATTATTAATATAGTTCTGATCTCATGATGATACAGGTGTGACAGCAAAAGTGGTGAACTGAAATGATAATATGTGAGGTGATCAGCTTGTTTTAGCATCAAGAAAACTCAAATCGAATAAAATGCCTTAAATCAAATATAAATGATAAATCATGATAAAAGGAAATCAAAGGTGAAGCCAGAATCTGGGCGTGTGCTACAGCAAAGTATAGACACCTGCCTACATAGAGGTCCCTACGAACAGAGGTACATGTTATCTTCCTGTACAGGGGAGCAATCAAAAGCAATAATCATGAAATACAGGACTATCAAGAGAAAAAGATGATCAGAAGATAACAATGAAAACACAGGTGATTCACGGAAGAATAGAAAATCAGAAAAAAAATATAGATTATCCAAAGAAGAAATGAAACTGATAGATGATCAAATGATGGAAAACAAAAGAGAAGATGAAATCAGCAGGTTACCAGGAGATTAAAGATGTAATTAGTTATCAAATGAAAATAGGAATTCAAAATTCACATGACAGATAAAACGCAGATTAAGCATAAAAGCAAATGGGATTAAAGATTGGATGTAGAAGGAAAATAAAATAAAAGGTGTGAATCATAATGGTGACTTGTTATAACAACAATGGAACTATCGAACTCGTAGGATCAGGCATGGTGATCGGTTAAGGCTTAAAATAAGATCATGGAAACGCATGGCAATCATCCATAATGCAGAGAATTCCATATCGTCAATGCCGTGGGGCATGATATAAACATGGATCTGAAGCTAACAAGCTTGCAGGTCAACGACAGTATTGACTTAAGTGGAAACACATAATCAAGTGCAAAATCCATAGTGCCAACAGAAATTAGAAAAATGACCAGAAGAAACGAATATCGAAATGCATGAAGCAATGATAAAAGAGATGTAACCCAGCAGAGGGGGTCAATTTTTTATTGCAAAAACGTGAATCAGGGCTGCTATAGGCAGATCGATGTTGCGATATTGCTTCAATAATAAAAAAAAAAGAAAACCTAAAAGAAGAAATTCCGAGATAAAGAAGATGGAAGAGGCAAATTTACAGAGGAAGCAGAAGGAGGAAAGGAGCTTTACCTGATTTTTGCAGGGGTTCCGTGTTCGTAGTTCCTCAGAAGAAAGGTCGTATGGTCGATAATGGATGCTTCAGAGAGGAACTTTCAGGAAAAAAAATGCGATGAAGTCGATGGATTGTAATGGATGCTCTAGCAGAAAGACTGATGATCTGGAGAAGGCGAGGTGGCTCTTCTTAAAGAGACCCCCGGATGATTCGAGAATGGGTTGGTTAAGGATCAAAGGTGAAAAAGGAAGGAGTTGGTTTTGAGATCAACGATGGAGAAAAGAAAGGAGGGAGCGCAGGAGCAAACCGTTGAGATTTTTCCTCTATTCCAAAATGAGGATTCCCCTTTTAAGAAAAATTTTTGTAAAAATGTTTTTAAAATTGAGGTTTTTAGTAAAATAGTTTTTTTAAAAAAAAAGCCTAAACTCATTTATTTTTCTTGTAGTTTTTTTTTTAATTTTTTTAGTTTTTATGTTATTTTTAAATTTTTTGTATCTTTTGGAATAAAATCCTAAAGTCTTACGGGAAAACAAAGATTAAAACTAACTTTTTGTGTTTTTGTAAAATATTTACACAAGGGGGTTTTCTGAGAACTCAAGGCGATTTTTGAGAAAATTTCTTTAGAAAACAGATTTATATCTGGAATTCTAAGAAATATTTGAGGTTTACAACCTCGCACTGAGAAATATAGGATTGGGGATTCAACAGAGTGCCAGATGAATTGCCCGAGCCATTTAGAACAATTTTTTGGTATTTTTGTAATTTTAATTTGGAAATTGGACAACGAGGCTCAAATTTGTATTTAAAACACTGGGTTCGGATTCAGAATTGAATTTTGAGTATATCAATATGGAATTCATTCCGAAAATCTGAAGAATGACTGAAATTTAGCTTTAAAATCGCTTTGATTTTCTCAGAAGATGGAGTCAGGGGCAAAAGGGTCATTTTGTAAATCTTTGAAAAATTGGGGGTGTTCATAATGGGTTTTACATTTTCTTTCTCAAATGAGTTTATTTTGCTCACTCGTGTTCTACATCTTATAATGCACAATTTTTTTTTTACCTCCACCTACATTCTCTTCTTCATAGATTATGATTATATCTTCGTGGTTTGTTTTGATTTTCTGCAGCTAATGGCAAGTATATGTTATCCATTTGTTATATCATCTTATCCACCATGCGTTGTTATTGTGTATGCATCATCGATCATGTTGTTCCTGCAAAGTCATTAGCTCAGGTGGTTTATGTTACAAATGTGAATCAGAAATTTTGTTTAAGCTTAAAATCTAGAAAACGACACTAGGATCTGATATCTTTTTGTCTGCCATTGAGCAACGTTGCCATCATTGTTGTTCTCTTTTACCGTGATTCTGATGACTGCACTATTTTGCTATACTTATTTCCAAAAGTATTGACACCATTGGCATCCTGTCTTACCAAAAATATTGATCTACGAGGTAGGTAGTCTTTATAGGGTTAGTTTTGCCTGTGCTTTGGGAAAATTGTGATTTCTAGTGATGAGAATATGATCTGGAGAGGTATAAAACAGCTTGATAGGGCCCTTCGATTGTTCACATTTGTATGGGAAGCAGCAGGGATAAAGGAGTCATCAGGGGTGAAAGGCCACATCTTTGTTCATAGCATTGGATTATGATTTTGAAGAGAGGGTACTTGAACACAGAAAGAATCCATACTTTGTTCATAGCATTGGATTATGATTTTTTTTTTCTTCTTTTTGAAAAGTGAATTGGGTTCTGACGAATGATGACTTTACAGTGGTTTAATTTTCTGATTGAGGTGCACTTATCAGTTTAAAGTTTAGAGTATTTGGACAGTCTCACCGTATATCATATTCAATTACATTTGTGTTTTACCCTGTTATTGCATATTCCATTTTCTATTAGCATTTCAAATCTCAATCTGCGTTTATCATGCTTATGTTTTCCCTTCCCACCTCTTATTACCCACAATAAGCATGTGCGCATTCATTAAAATCATCCATGTTAGCATCATTTCTTGTATCTTGTTGATATTTCACCCCACACTGTGCACAATTCCTGCAAAACACACTATCCATTCCACTGCCCTGTGTGTAACCTCCATACATACGCTGCACATCATACTTCATTCATCCTTTCATCACACTACTCCAGCTACATTGTTCATTACAACATTCAACTCCCATCACATTCTCGGCTGCCCACTGGTTAGTCCCTGTATAACCCATTACATTCCCAGCTGCTTTCCACCCTTAACATCCTTGTATCCTTTTGATATTACTATGTCCTGGTATCCACCTTGTGTTTTCCTCACACTTGCAACAGTACAAGGCACGATTGTGGGTTCTTTGAATCTACAACAACATAAAACACTATTGTGTGCTTCTTGCCTTTGCAGCGACCCATAGCATTGTTGTGTTCCTCTGGTATCCATAGCCATGCAAGGCACTGTTCTGCCTTATGCATTTCGAAATAATGTTGTGTTTCCCTTGTCTTTTGCAACAATGCAAAACCCTGTTATGATCTCATGCGTCCATAAGCCATCTATTTCAAGCATCCTCATATCCCTTCATTAGCCACCTGCATCTATACACATTGATGGGATGTTGCCCCAGCTGCAATATCTCAATGCATTCATATAACATATAACCTCTCCTTCCCCATGTGTCTTCCTTACAATGGCATCACACTGTAGCATTATTTGCTGCAGATTTCACTTTATCATGTGTCCCAGCATCCTACCATCATTTCATTCTCAGCACATCTATACACCCTATCCATTGTACCTGTTGCTTTCACAGCAACCGTGCACTAGCACTCACCACTACTGCATTGCCACTTCAACAACACCTACGTTCCAGCAGCCCATTATTGCAACCTCACTGGCAGCAATCACTTCACCCAGTAGCCAGTGTGCACACGCAAATTACCTCTACCTACCCTGTCATTGAATGTTGCACCCTAGCACCTTCTTCGTGACATTACACAGCCACATCACTCATATTAATAGCATCTTCCTGCATACCTACAGCAATGCCGATGCATTGCAGGTCCCCTCTTACATTCACCTCACAATACTTCCCTATACATCGGCAGTTGATCTTAATGGTGAGTACCCCAAGTAGTGCTCTGAGTTATAGTTGTGACTAACAGTCACTCTTTAGTAAATTTCTGTACAAAATGCACAGTCCACCATCCATTATATATATCCTTCATTAATCTAAAAACCTTGTATATGCCTTCTTGCATGTAGATTTTTGTTTGGCTATGGTATTGCTTATATATATATATATATATATATATATATATATGTACATATATATATATACGTATATATATATGTATATACACACATATATATATATATACATGTAAATATGTACAGGTATAGATGCACATTTTCTCATAAATATAGAATATGCCATATGCCTCTTTTAGCATGATGGGGCATCTTAAGCTAGAATTAATTTCTTCCATTTCCTTTTATCCTGGCTTAGTGCTAATTCTTCTTTCTTGCAGGAATCTCCAGAAATATTGATGTCTTTCTTAGATTAGGATTTCAAATTTAGTTCAAGTTGTAATAGCTAGGCATTAATGAGAATGTCTACAGTTCCAGCTTTTAGATAGAATGAATGAGCATTGTGTATGCCATAAATCACTTGTTTTCATATCATTTTCATCTTATTCCTCAAAATTTTCACAAATGGGACCACGAACGGCACGTGCACCATTTTATAAGAGGTGATTAAATCCTAAGTTGATGATTTGCATCAATGGCCATAGTCAGAATGTAAACAAGACTTAGGATTTTCATCTTTTATAGAATAACACTGGATCTACACTGGATCCTCTTCAAAAATCATCATATTTTCCTAAATATTTTTTTTTCTTTTATCAGGGTTTAGATTAAAATTAATTCAATACATATATCAAGTGCCATAGTCAGAATATATTGAGAGTTAATTTCATTTTAAACTCTATAAAGCACCAAAAATGTATTTTATTCTTTATCTGAATTTCAATATGATTATTATATGATACATTCAATGACCATAGTCAGGGATGTATCATATCTTCAATCTTATTTACATTCATTTAAAGAATGATATATGATTTTCAAATCTAATTTCAAACTATTTAGATTCATTCATCATTTAGGATAGAATTGCATCATATTTTCAATATTCCCTTTCAAAACTCCAAGTGGCTTTGAGTATTTTCTTCAAATCAATCCTTATTTCTAGATTTAGATTCAAAATTCTATCTCATTTTCAAAATTCAAAGTCCAAATTGACTTTGAAATTCATTTCTATATTCAAAATTCAACTTCCAATTCAGAACCAAATTTAAATTCAATTCAATATCTCAAAATCAATTTCAAAATTCAATTTAACTTTGAGACCTCTAATTCATCTTCTGATTTCAAAATTCAAAATTATTCTTTATCTTCAAAATGCTTCTCAATTTAAAAATCAAAGTTTGAGATTGATCTTGAAAAAAATTGATTATTCTCCAAAGTTTTTAAAACTCAAATCTGGGTTTCCAAAACCTAGATCCATCTTCAAAAGTCCCATCTGGACTTTCAAAATTCAAATCCGAAGTTAGAACCCAATCCCAATTTTGGATCCAGATTTCAAAAATGCAACTTCATCTTGGATCTCAGACTCCAGATCCAAATTCCATTTAGGATTCCAGGTTTCGAATCCAACTCCATCTTTGGATCTCAGACTCCAGATCCAAATTTCATTTAGGATTCCAGGTTTTGAATCCAACTCCATCTTGTATCTCAGATTTCAGACCCAATTCCCATTCAGGATTCTAAATTCAGAATTCAATTTCATCTTGGATCTCAGACTTCAGATCCAAATTTCATTTAGGATCCAGAATTCAATTCCATCTTGGATCTCAAACTCTAGATCCAAATTCCATCTTGAATTCCAACTTTCGAATCCAATTCCATTTTCATTCTAGATTTCAAAACCCAAGTTTCTCTCGATTCTCAAAATTCTAAAAACCAATTTCGTTCCTCAATTCTATTTTGGATTTCTCAGAATCTCATTTTGATTTCAAACTTCAAAGGTAGAATTCAATTTCATTTCAAACATTCATCAAGGTTCAAAATCCTAATTCAAAGTCCATTTATGACTTTGAAACTTCCTTTTTTTTTCTCCTTTTTATCTCAAATTCAAAAACATTCCTTTCAAAGTCCAGATTTCTTCTCCCAAAAAATCTAATTATTTCAAAGACTTAAAATTTCACGTATCTTTTCTAATCTATCTCAAGTTCTAAGTTAGAGATCATTTCTTCACTCTATTATCATATTCATCTAAAAAACACTTGGAGATTTTCCAAAATCCTTTTTTCAAAAAGAGCATACATCCTTACATTGCACAAACATGATTCTTTGTGCATTTAGACTTAGGATAAATTCTTAGATGGTATTCTAGCAAAGCAAAAAGGCATAAATTCGATCCTTGGTTCGATTACCTCTGCTAAAGGCGCCAAGAACAGTCGAACCTCGTACCGACGAGCGAATCCCGTCTCCCAATTTTCCCGCAATATTTTAAAAAACGGAGGCAAGCTATTTTCTTAAATATTTTCAAATCAAGGTCAAGTGAGACTTCGCAAAAGAGTTCCTCTCTCTTCTTTCTTTTCTTTTCTCTTCTCTCTTTTTTAAAAAGGTGGAAATCAAGGCTGGAAAGAAAAAAGAGAAGGAAGAGAGAAAAACACCAAGAGAGGAAAAATTTTGCGATGATCACAGAGGGCAGAGAGGAAGAGGGTTTGAGAAAGAAAAGGGTTTGAGAAAGAAAAAATTTTGTTGTTTTCCATATTTTTGTAATTTTAGAATAAAACCCTAAAATTTACAAGAAAACAAAGATTTAAAACTATTTTTTTTGTATTTTTGAGAAATATTTACAAAAGATGGGTTTTCTGAGAATTCGAGGCTATTTTTTTTTGAAAAATTCTTCAGAAAGTGAGTTTATATTCGTGTTTCGAGGAAATATTTGAGGTTTAAAACCTCGAATTGAGAAATACAAAGTTGTGGATCCAACAGGATACCAGATGGACTGTCTGAGCTTTTCAGAAATTATTTTTGGTATTTTAAAATTTTAATTTGAAAATTTGGATAACGAGGCTCAGATTTGGGTTTTGACACTGGGTCCGGATCCGAAATGGAGTTGGATATATCAACATGGAATTTAATCCAGAAAAAGCTGAAGAATAACATACAATTTGGTTTTGAAATTGCTTTCTTTTCATATTATTTCAAAATCCAAAGTGATAATTCTTCAAAATATCTTCTTCACTTCTTAAATCAATCTTCAATTCTTATAAATTCAAACTCTTCTTTCTATTCTCAAACTCTATTTAAAATTCAAAAATTCAATTTCAAAGTCCAATTTGACTTTGAGATTTCAAATTCATTTTTTTATTCAAAATTCCATTTCCAATGCAAATCAAATTTCAAAGTTCAATTTAACTTTGGAATTCCAAATTCATTTTTCAGGATTCAATTTCAAATTCAAATTAACATCTCAGATCAAATTTTGAAGTTCAATTTTAACTTTAAAATTCCGGACTCATCTTCTGATTTCGAATTCAAACTTTAAAATCAAATTTATTCTTTACCTTCAAAGTTTTATCCAAAGATTGAGCCTGGATTCTCAAAATTCAAAGTTTTTTAGACTGATTCTGAATCTCAAAATTTGATTTTTCCTAAGTGGTAAATTCAATTCTGGATTTCCAAAATCCAGATCCATCTTCAAAGTCCTATTTGGATTTTTAAAATCCAATTCCATCTCGAATTCTAGATTTAGAATCCAGTTCTACCTTGGATTCCAGACTTTGGATCCAATTCCATTTAGGATTCCAGATTTCAGGATCCAACTCCCTTTTGGATTCCAGACTTCGGATCCAATTCCATTTAGGATTTCAGATTTCAGGATCCAACTCTATTTTGGATTCTAGACTTCGGATCCAATTCCATTTAGGATTCCAGATTTCGGATCCAACTCCATTTTGGATTCCAGACTTCGGATCCAATTCCATTTAGGATTCAGACTTCGGATTCAAATTTCGTCTTTGATTCCAGATTTCAAATCCAATTCTATTCCCAACTTCAGATTTCAAAACCAAATTCTATTTCCAGATCACATATGGACCTCTTAAATCCAATCCTATTTTCAAAATTCCTCAAATTCAAAATTTCATCATGATTTCAAACTTTAAATCTAGAATCCAATTACATTTCAAAAATTCAGATTCAAAATTCAAATTCAAAGTCTATTTTTACTTTGAAAACCTCACTTTTACTATCTCAGCTTCAAATCCCCCTTCTTTCTTCATTCTTTCCAAATCAAAATTCATTTTCCCAACTTTGATTATGTTAGAAGTTCAAATATCTTTTCAGATCTATCTCAAAATTCTAAGTTAGATTCAACTTTCAAAAAACCATTTCTTCACTCTATTATCAAGTTCATCTCAGAATCACTTGGAAAAATCCTAAATTTCCAAACTATTTTTCTCAAAAGAGCATACATCCTTGCATTGCACAAGCATGATTCTCTATGCATTTTTTAGACTTAGAATAAAATCTTAGATGATATTTTAGCAGAGCAAAAGGCATAAATTTGATCCTTGGTTCGATTACCCCTGGTAAAGGCTCCAGGAACGATCGAACCTCGTACCGACGAGCGAATCCCGTCTCTCTATTTTCCCAAAAAATTTCAAAACGGAGGCGAATGATTTTTAAAAAACATTTTCTTTGGTCAAATGAGACCTTGCAAAAGAGTTCCTCTCTCTTCTTCCTTTTCTTTTCTTTTCTCTCTTCTTTTCTATCTTTTATTCTGCCTCAAAAAGGGAATAGAGGCTAGAAAGGCAAAGAGAAAGGAAAAGAGGAACGAGAGGAAAAATTTTTGCATGATCACAGGAGTTGGGGACCGTGATGGGACTCGTCTTCGTCTGGTCGAATTTGTGTCTTTCGCTTTGTTTTGATATTATCTAAGTCTTTATTTGTAAACACCCCAAATTTTCCTCCTTATTCAGTATTCATCCATTTCATGTGTCATTGCATATCATTGCATGAATTCGACATACCATTTCATTGCATTGCATAGCATTGCATCTCATTTTTGAGATCCAGCACTCATGTTTTTAAAATATTTAATCCAGATTTAAGTTTTAAAACTTTTTCTTTCAAAATCAATTTCAAAACCTAGGTTTTTATTCAACATTCTGTCATTTTCCAACCCCCGGGACCTTATATTTTGAAATACTTTCTTAGAAAACGATCTGGATTCATTTCAAACTCAATTTCAATTGATTTCAATTCTCAGATGAGGCCTATTTAGGTGGGGTCACTTCTGGATTCTTTCATTTATCAAAAATCTCAAAAAAATTTAGAGTCCTAGTTGGATCAGGACTCTGTATTTTCATCAGTTTGAATCTTTTTGAACCTTTTTAAAACATCATTCTGATTTTCTGATTTTGAACCAATTATGGTCCTATCCCTTGTCCATTTCCTCCATTTTGGCCAAAATCTTAGAGTCCTAGTTGGATCAGGACTCTTTTTCCAGAGTCCTAGTCGGATCAAAACTCTAATTTTTACTACCTTTTTACCTGTTTTCGAAAAAAAACCTTTCAAAATCTTTTATTTTGGCCAAAATTTCAGAGTCCTAGTTGGATCAGGACTCTTCTTCAAAGAGTCCAGTCGGATTAGGACTCTTCTTCAGAGTTTCAATTAGATTGGGACTGTAATCTTTTATAGCTATTTTATCCATTTTCAATCAAATCTTTTAAAATCTTTCAAAATGAGTCAGAAACTCAGAGTTTCAGTCAAAGCAGGACTCTGTTCAGAGAATCCTAGTTGGATCAGGACTCTGATCTTGATTTCAATTTTGAGAGAATCTTTCAAAAATCTTTCAATCTATCAAAACTATTACACTTTTATCAAAGAATTTCAAAATTCTGAGATTTTATCTCAGAGTTCTGATCAAATCAGGACTCTACCCCAAAGTCCTGATCGAAGTATGACTCTATCCAAAATTGATTTTCTCACTTCATTTTCACTGGTTTTCAAAGGTTTTGCCCAAATTTCATCATTTTCTTATTAGAAAACCAAAATTCTTATAGTTCTGATCTAATCAGGACTCTTTTTCAAAGTCCTAATCAGATCAGGACTCTGAACCAAAACTTCAATTTTATCTTGTTTTTAACTGTTTTTCAAAATTCTCTCATTTGTTTTCTCAAGAAATCCAAAAATCTGAGAGTCCTAGTTCAATTAGGACTCTGTCCCCAGAGTCTCAGTTGAATCAGAACTCTGTTATTTTCCAATATTTATTATTGTTTTCGCTGTTTTCACAAGTTCTTTCAACTGTTTTTCAGAAAATACCAAAAAAATCTAGAGTTTCAGTCTGATCAGGACTCTGTCCCAGAGTCCTAATCCAGTCAGGAGTTTGTTCTAGAGTCTGTTTTTACTTCTATTTTCATTTGTTTTTCAAAAATTAGGTCATTTTGTAGAGTCTAGTTAATTCAGGACTCTATTTCAGAGTTCTGATTGAGTTAGGAGTCTAACCTTGACTGTATTTTCTGACTTGTTTTACCATTTTCGATGAAATCTTTTCAGAAACTCCTTCATTTGGCTTTTAAAACCCAAAATCTCAGAGTCCTATAAATCCAGAACTCTAGACCAGAGTTTCAGTTCGCTTGAGAACTCTATTTTCAAAACTTTGAATTTCAACTATTGATTTTAACCCTTTTTTAAAGCCATTTTTAGTATTTATTTCAAGTTTTTCAAAACTTCAATGTGGGGCCCACCCCGTTGGCGCCGTATATAGAGGAGTTCTGACTCAGTCAAGACTCTGTACCATTTCAAAACTTTCAATCTCAAAGTCTACTTTTGAATCTCTTTTGAAAAACCTCTCATTTTCAAGTTTTAAAATCGTTTTTGAAAATTCAAGTGGGGCCCACTCGGGGTGGCGCCACATTTCAAGAAGTCAAGGTTAGACTAGGGTTAGTCATTGTCTTACTTAGGTTAGGGGTTTAGAGGAGTCAAAATCAATTTTGAAAATCCATTTTATTTAAGTTTTAAACCATTGGTTTTTAAAGGTTTTAAATTCAAGTTTTTAAAACCAAATGTGGGTCCATACTAGGTGGTGCCACATTTGGACTTTTTAGGGTTTAATTAGGTGTTAATTAAGGTTTAGTTAGAGTTCATTTAGGGTTAGGAAACCACAAAAAATCGTCCTCCCTTGGTGGTTTTAGATAGAGTTTGAAAAAGTCAAAGTTAGGTATTAATTAGTCCTAATTACATGGGTTTTGAAAAACTATAAAAAGGGGTCTTTAGAGGGGCAAAAGGGGGCTCTTTTTCTCTCAAATTTTCATGGCTTCTCTCTCCTCTTCAGAACCTCTACCTTCCTCCATTGCAGCTGCAGCCCCAAGGTGAGTTTATTTAATATTATTTTATTATTATTTTATTAGTTTTTTATGAATTTTCAATAGATTTCACCATGGAAACTCTTGTGTTCATGGATTTAACTATGGATTTCATCCAAGAACCCCAAAATCAACCCAAAAAGATGATCTAACTCAGTTTGAGGGTAATTTCAAGGATTCTAATCCATTAGAATCGATGAGAGGTACGTTTTTCATGTTCTTAACCGACGAAACGTGAGATTTACCCGTTAAATGGGTTAAATCCATGATTTCAAAGGTGAAAGCAAATTTCAACCATGGATTCCCTGTATTTTATTTATTTATTTGCTTATTCATGTTTATTACACGTTCTTCAGCATAGAAATCAATTTTATTTTACTGTTTTGGTATTTTCTTTATTGTTTTCATTGATTAATGCATGCTTTATTAGGTGTTATCAAATTTCTGTGTGTTTTAAGCTTAGATCAGAAAAGAGCATGCTGTTTGGGATTAAAATATTCACTGTTAATTGCTGATTTTTTTATATGTGATACATGCATATGTAAATGAACTACTTTAAAAAAATCAGAGTTTTTGGGATTCGGAAACCTTGTCAGAAAAATAAGACTTCAAATCGGGTTTTTAAAGCTTTAAAATCGTTGTTAAAATCAGGAAGGTAACTTGCTGTGATGATATTTTTATCATCCTATATCCGATTTGAGATCTGTAAAGTGGCATGGATTTATATTGATTAGATCTATCTACTCTGAAATTTTAAGATTTTTTTATATCTGTTTAGTATTTTTCCTCTGACAGAAAGTGTGATTTTAAGTTTAAAACTCGTTAGGGTTTACCAAAACCTTAATCAGACTTGTGTTATTCATAAATCCCAAACCACAGATTCGATTCATGATATGTAAAACGTGAATATTATTATTTTTCTGTCTACCATTCACTTCTAAAATTTCAGAAATGTTTGATTAAGTTGGTTATTTATGTATGTATTTTCAATCTGAAGTAGCTGTTTTAACCCCTGTTAGATTTGTTAGATTTTAGTTCAGATTGCCGGAAGAGTTTCTCCCTAACCGGAGATGCTTTTTACGATCTGTAAATTGATAAATCTTTTTTTTTTTCCTAGTTTATCTCTGTAAAAATTCAAAAGTTTTCATGGAAAATTGACCCATGATTTGGGTCTAACTCTGAAACTGGTTGGTGACCTAGGTTAAAAATAACTTATTTTAGGTTGTTAATGCAATTTTCGGATTAAATTAATGTCAAAAAATTATTTTTATAATTCCAATCCGACATTAGGGTCATAACAAGTGCAATTACCAATTTTATGAGTTTTGAAATCCGTTTGATGCCTGAATTGATCAAATTGCAAAACAGGGTACCTGAAAGATCCAAAAACACTGCCAAAATCACAATTTTTGTGATATTTCTTGATTTTCGTGCATAAGTGTGTGTTTTTAGGGGTTTTTCATGTTTATAATCATATTAGGGTGTTTCATGTTTGATTTTGTGTTTATTTCAATCATAAATCTCAAATTTTTATCAAAATCTATTTTAGAAAACCCTGATTTCAAGGCCATAGTCATGCTATCGGGGGCAATTTGGTCATTTGACCTAAATTTCGAAATTCTAAAACCCTAATTTTCATACTTTTAATCATTTCACAACATAATTAGTTCAATTTATTCTTATTTGGATTTTAAAAGTTGCATTTTTACAAAATATCTTTCTAAAAACCCTAATTTCAAGGCCATAGTCTTGTTATTAGGGGTATTTTGGTCATTTTGACCCCAATTTCGAAATTTCATATCTTATATTTCTTATTTATTCAATTTTATTGCATATTTCATTATTTTAATTTAAGGGAATCATGGCAAAAAGGCTTATATCTAGCAAAATCCAGTAATTTCTAGATATTACTGGATAAACCTAGAAAAGCCAACATATATTCACTAACCAAGCTTTCTAGTTTTGCAGGTACATTAAAGATTTTATTTTTCATGTATTTAAATTTCAATAGTGATGTAATTTGTAATTAAACTTTGGAATAAGAATTTAAATTTCAGCTTAGACAAGGATTGCATTGCATATAGTTTAATTCTGCAAATATTAAATGTCTGATGAATGTATCATTCATGCACATTCTTTATAAATTCACTATGGTCTACACGAATGGCACGTGCACTAGCTCTTATGGAGTTGACAAACTTGGTAGAATTTGTATTTATGGCCATAGTCAGAATACGAATGATACCCAGATTTGTAATCTTCGTATTAGCCACATTCAGCCTACACTCTTAGGCTAACTTCAAAAATGCATTGCATTTATCAAAAATATAAAAAGGATTTCCTCAATTCCTCAAAATCAAGTACTTCAAATCCATATTCATTCATTTCATTCATTTGCAAGTTCAAATTCCAAATCAAAAAATCAACTTTCTCAAATTTTTCTAAGTCTTATTAAAAAATCGATTTTCTCAAAATATTGATTTGCCAATGATATTTCAAGTACTTCCCAAGTTCCAAATTCAATTTTTCTAAGTTATATTTTCAATTTCAAAGTTTTAATTCAAAGAAATCAAGTTTTCCAAAGCTATTTCACATTTCTCAAAATCGATTTGCACAAAAACCTCTAGATTCTTCAAAAATTGATTTTCACTTTCTTCAGAAGTGTTCTTTTAACATGATTCATGATTTTCCAAGTGACATATTTTCCAAGTATTTCAAATCTTAAAGCAAACATCATGTTTTCAAATATGCATTTTCAGAAATTCATAGCATATGCCTGATTCTTTGTGCATTTAGGAAATAGAACATGATTTAGACAAGTTGAGCAAAGCTAAGCACATAATTGATCCTTGGTTCAATTACCCCTGGTAAAGGCGCCAGGAACGGTTGAACCTCGTACCGACAGGCGAGTCCCATTCTTCGGAATTATCCCGCATTTTAAAACAGAGGCGAGTTATTTTCAAAATCTTTTTCAAAGGTCAGTTTGACTCGCAAAAGTTAAAAATTTTGCGATGATAACATTATTCTACAAATGTCAGCTTCATTTCCATGCAAACCTTAGGAGCCTAGACTCTGTCCTAAGCTGACATAATGCATATAGGATCTAAGTATGGTTTGGTAGGACCATATTGAGGAGATAATTGCATGTTCACTTAGACTTAGGCCTGAAATACAACACTCCTCAATTCTAGGGATTGAATGCAAAACAATGTATGCAAGTGTATGCTTCTTTTCACTTTAATTTCATCTCTTTAGGACTTGCATTAGAGCTTTCTGGTTTTCTTGCACATTGAACATGTTTTTGAAAACATCCCTACCTATATTGTCCCGGTCTTCACGTTGCTGGGCTGTCTCACTGAACCATAGTTCGGGAGAGAGACTCACAACTGAACCACTTATTTGGGTTAGCGCCCTTCTACCACGTACCTAAGAGCCATAGTCCGAGGTATATCGGTAGGTGCTCATGGATGGTGGGAAGCCCCTTACCTTAGAACTGGAGAAATATTTTATATGCCACGTACTTCGAGTTTCGGCTTGAGTATATCGGCATACCTCGATTGGAATCAGATGATCTGAACCATAGAGTTAGGATTAAGGTCCTACAAGTCATTTCAAATATTGCATTTAGAGTCAGCCTTTAGGGAGTGTTGTTTGCGCATCCTTGTTTGTGCAGGTGTGATTATGCGATGTTTTGTATTTCTCATATATATATCAAACTTTTTCCAAACCCTGGGTATATTATTCAAAACTTCTCCTTGTTTTCAGAAACCCAAGTATATCCTTTTTTTCCTTTATCTACATTCTTTTTTTTTCTTTATATCAAGTTTTTCTTCAAAAACTCTAGAAAATTCTTTTAAATTTCCCGAACCTTCCAAAAAATTCTAGGATTTATATCTATTCTTCTCTTCTTCGAGAGTCTATCTGTAAGTCTTGCATTCTATCTAATTCTCCTCATTCTTTTTTACCCCAGTATCTTTCCAATGGTGTCCAATTCCCTTGATGTTGTATTTTCTGGAGATCATGTCTTCTATCAAATAAAGGATAGATCTCCGGATCTTCGAGTTATCTAAACTCATTCTTTCTTTCTGCGGTGGTATTATTCTTGGTTCGCCACCTTCTCGCATATGTTCCCAGACCACTTAGATGACTGTGGATTGGAGATGGCGTCAGCAGTGGGCAAGTGAACCATCAACGAAAGTCTGATTCAGGCTATGGCAGAACGGTGGAATCCGCGTACCTGCACATTTTGGTTTCCATGGGGAGAGATGACTCTACTAATGGACGAATTCAGTAACATCATGGGATTGCCAGAACCAGCTGGTCAGCCAGATGATCCAGTCGAGCAACAGTTCCTGATCAACGTCAAGGGGATAGACGTTCGAAAAGCATTAGCCAGGGCAATAGGGAGCAGATCTTGGCCTCTCACTTAGATCAACGAAAGTCAGTTCATCGATCTGTTTGGGCTCTATCATAAATATGGAGCCTACGAGGAAGTTGACACCTTGTCCCGAGCAACGAAAGACAGAATTCAACATGCTATGGTATTATGCACAGTGAGATTAGCATTCTTCCAGGACGGTCAGAATTTCATCGATGTCAGAGTCGCCCAACTCTTTCAAAGATGGGGAAGCAAGCAGACTCGTCAACTTTCAGTGTCCATGGCAGATTTAGCCTTTCTCTACCGAGGCTTAGCTCGTTTCGCCCTTGGAGAGACCATTCTGGTGGAAGGATGCACTTATGCCCTGTAGTCTTGGTTCCTACGACATGTGCCATCAAAGGCCAGTTCTCTCAGGTTCAACAACAAGAAGCCGAAGTCTGTCGTTCAGTATCAAGCTTCGATCGAGAGTCTGCATCAGGAAGAGATCCTTTGGGATTACTTTGACAGGCAAGAGTCAGTTTCTCGCTACACTTATGCTCGTAGCAAACGCTACAGACTGCTTGGTCCCTTCTTCTGTGTCAACTATCATCCAGAGAGGTGTCTCAGTGTGAACACCCCAAATTTTTCAAAATGTTGTAAATATCCCCTTTTTGCCCTTTGACCCCATTTTCTGGGTAATTGAGTCAGTGTTAAATCTAAAATCCATTTTATTTCTCAAATTTTGTTGAAATTAAGTTCATTTTACATATCTGACTCAATTCCAGATCCGGATCCTGATAAAAACCCAAATCTGAGCTTCATCATCCAATTTTAAATCATATTCTCAAAATTACCAAAATAACCTTTTGAAAAGCTCAGACACTTCGTCTGGTATCCGTTGGAATCCATCGAGTTGTATTTCTCGATTCGAGGCTTGAAACTCGAATATTTCCTCAAAACTCGGGTCCAAACCCATTTTCTGAAGAAATTTTCCCAAGATAGCCTTGAAAACCCTCTTTTGTAAATATTTCTCAAAAATACAAAAAAAAAAATTATTTTCATCTCTCTTACCGCTTAGGTTTTAGAGTCTTATTTTCAAAAAAAAAAAATATATATATATATATATATATATATATCAAAAAAATCAGAAAATGAAGAAAAAAACAAAAAACAAAATATATAAAAATATAGAAAAGAAGCAAAAATCGGTTCTTGAAAACCTCTTTTTGAAAAGACCCTTTTCTAAAAACCCCTTTTGAATCTTATGAAAAACACTCTTTTGGCAAAAATTTGTCAAAAACCCTCTTTGTAAAATCTCGAAAAATGAAGGGGGCGCATTGCCGATCTTCTCTTTAGGGTTTCAAATGAGGAAAACAGCGGGCCCTCTCACACACCCTCCAGAAGCTTCTCCCCTTTTTCTTTCGCCGCCCTCCGTCCAGAAGGAGGTTCCCCAGCATATCTTCCTCCCGCCCATCATTTGCAACGGCGCGTCCACCTCTCGAGCTCCTCCACCCTCCGATGGCTGGAACCCCCTTCCTTCAAACCCTCGGATCATCCTCCCCACGGATGGTCCGTCGATCCCTAACCTCCTTTCTCTCGAGACTTCTTCCCTCCCTATATAAACAGAGCCAGGGGAGTGGAGAAAGGGATCAAGGATTAACCCGTTGGCATCCGTCACAATCCATTTTCATCGGCCTTTCTGCTGGAGTTATTCTTCTCATCCATCATTCTCGCATCGGTGATTGACGTGTTCCCCACATCCCTCTTGATCGATCATCACTCGTTGAACTAAGGCGTCTCTCGTTGGCCTAAGAAGTATCTCTACCACCTGACGCTCCCAAACACCTGAGAAGAAAAGCCCCAATCGGGCCCTTGTATTCAGTTCTGATCTCCCGATTGCCTACCTTTTTGGGAGGATCAACACCAGGTATCTAGCAATCTCCATCCGGTGAGCTTCCATCGATCCTCCTCCAATAAAAAAAAAGAGGAAGAGAAAAAAACCCTTCAACCCCAGTGACGGGAATCAGGGGTGAGCATCCTATCTTCTTCCCTGTTTGTCTTTATTATTACCTTCTTCATTTTCTTCCATCGCGTCTCCTCTTTTCTTTTCTTTTTCTTTTTTTTTCTTTCATTTTCACTGCTCACTAAAAGGCAGACTGGTAACGCCGACCTGCCTATCGCAGACTCGTGGATGCCCACTGCAACAACAACATTGCCTCTGTTTCAATGCTCACTGCATTGTGAGGCTACATTATATAATTTTGTCTCTGGTTTTAACGCTTGGGTTATGTCTTCTTTGATGTCTTTTCTGCTATATGGCATAAAATTTATTGTTCATTATATTTCCTCCATCATATAGCTACTTTAACACTGATCGTCTCAAGATAAAAGATGGCCTCTGCGAATAACACCCTATCTGATCCGGCGTCAGACCGTTTTTTTTTTTACTCTGTTGTGACCCCTCATTTGCTTTCATATTTTTGATAATGCTGTTATTCTCACTAAGATTGTTGTTATGTATTTTGTCCTTTTTCGATCTCCAGTAGCAGGCATTAACGATTGTAGGTCGCACTAATGTTCAACGCCATTACGGCTTGCCTTCTTTGTGAATTTCTGTAACTTTATCATATACATCTGTATCATCGACCATTCCATTCATTACATATGGTTTATTTTGATCATGTTTTACTTCATCTGCTTATTGAATTTGGGTTATTTATGATTTCAGCTCTGCAGATTCAATGTAAAGTTCTTCTACGAGTAGTAGATTCCCTTGCATCTATCTCATCCTGAGTATCTTTTCCTTCTCCGCTAAATTGTTTAGAACGATATTTTTTTTGGATACCATGGGAGACGCTTAAGTCATGTCTTGATTTCATAAGGATGTTTGAGTAAGAGCTTCTGTTGACACGCCATGGGGATGCTTGAAATGGAGTCTCTATTGAAGATATTCAAATGGATGTTTTGTCAAAATTCCATGAAAGGGGTTAAGTAAATGCCTCTGCTCTATGAAGATGCTTAAATTCCATGAAGATGTCTGAGTAAACGATCCTAACCAGGCTATTATGATGATGAAATTGAACGCTCATGTTCGATGTTTTGAGTATCTCTTACATTGCCACTGATATATATTCACTTTCCATTTTTTTTTTTTCATTATATTATGCCCTGGGTATCATGGTATGCACATTTCAAGCTGCTGCAGACAGTATTATTCATTTGTTTCTTTTAGTTTCACTTCCACTTTATTCTCTCTAGCACCAATATACCAGTCCCATGACACCTTTGGCTGTCGACATTTTTTTTTAAAATCACTTTACTGGACCAGCCTCCCAAGATCGGATATGATATACCACAGAAGCTTTAGAGTGACTGACGCACTCCCCTGATGGTCTTGTGAAACCTCTTGTTGTCTTGAGTCGATCTGTGGGAATTGGTTCGGCTGTCGATAGATCAATGATATCTCAACAGCCTCTGAACCGGGAAGGTATCAGTTCTGCTCAGGTAAAGGATGGACGAAAATGTCAAAAATAATGATAGTCCCCATTCGGCAGTGACGATAGTCAAGCTTCAGAGCCTACAGAAACAGTCCATTCGGTTCTTGGTCATAGCTCATAGCATGCCTTCACAGTACTAAGACTTATCTGTTAATATCATTGAAATCCATCTTGCTAATACTACTGCAAATTGATTTCTGATCAGGTGAATGTCTACTCATGGCAGGTTATCAGTGACTCACAAACAATATCAGCCTACAACAGGTTTGAAAATTTCCTTTCCAGTGTCCATTCTTCTCTTTGTTGTTAATTTCTTGACCTAATTTCTGTTTAGAAATTGTCGTAAGGCTTTACTTAGAATTCACCATGATTTGCAAAGCACATTACATTCATCGCAGCATTTAGCGTGAGTTCTCTGCATTTCCATTTCTTCTTTTTTTTTGGGGTCTCTGCGAAATCATTGGCAACTGTTCATAATCTCCTCTCCATATGATTTTTTTTCTTTTTCTTTGTAACTTGTTTACTTTCCCTGTTTAATTTCTAGATAAATATCTGACTTGTCCAACAGGGCATTCTTGCGCCTATATGTGCATACCTTCGATCCACAGTCGAGGAGTATTTTAGCATTTTCTTTTTCTTTTTTTTAGTCAAACTCAGTCATCCTGCGAAACTGGACTTGTGTTCTTATAATTTGCATAGACCATCTTGCAAAATTTCAAATCTGTATAGATCAGTGCTATGTTGGTGAAATTATTTGGCTTGACTCTATGACATCTGTTGGATATAATCAATTCACAAGGAGCTAGTAGCCGAATGCTTCGATACAGAAATACAAAATTTCTTTTCAAACAGTGGTTACATTAAAACCAAATCAAGAAATTCTGTGATGTGGATCCAATTCACAAGAGTCCTGCTCGAGAGTGACGTTCTGAAATTGTCACCAATATTGACACTAAATCATCGGGGTCTTCCGTCAGTCTATGACCATGCCATCGGTCATGGTAAAAGCTGAGATGATTGCATCCAAAAAAGGGGGGGGGGGAGGAGAAGGGTCTTCATTTTGATGATTGCATCGCTATGAAAACTAGTTTGGTTGGATAGACTGTAAAACAGTAACTCCATTGAGTTGCAGCATACAGCCTACCATTAGGGGTACTCATGAGTATATCATGTGCTTGGGTATATTGATATTCGACGTTTCCTCACTGTGTATATTTTCATTATATTGCACAAATAGCATCATATCCATCATTTTTCTTTTCTACCCGCATTCTTAGGCATCTCAACAACACCCAGTTGTTGCCCATTGCACAACACCCTGCATTCCTATGACATCTTCGCAATTGTTTGGATAACTATGTTCATATGTCCATTCCTCATGCTACTTAACCCTGGTATTTTGGAACTTACTTGGTACCTTTCATCATTATCTATATTCATGTAGTTTGCTTTATGGTTAACTCCATCTTTTGCAGGAAGTATATAGAAGATAATATTATTTTCCAAGTGTTGTAATAACTAGATTATAAATGGAAAGTGTATATTTCCAATCATAGATTAGAATGCATGAGCATGTATATACTTAGAAATTGCTTGTTCTCATTTTACCTTTCATTTCAAAATTCTCACAAAGGGCAACACGAATGGCACGTGCACCATTTTGTAAGAGGTAATTAATCCTAAGTCAATGATTTACATCAATGGCCATAGACTTAGTATTTTTATCTTTTACAAAATAACACTGGATCCACACTGGATCCGTTTTCAAAATTCATCATATTTTCCTTAAATATTTTTTCCTTTTTATCAGAATTTAACTTAAAATTAACTCAAAATATATACCAATGGCCATAGTCAGGGTATATTGAGAGTTCATTTCATTTTAAATTCTATAAAAGCACCAAATGTAATTCATTCTTCTCTTGAATCTAAATATAGATTATTATATAATACATTCAATGACCATAGTCAAAGATGTATTATATCTTCAATCTTATTTTAATTCATCCAAAGAATGAAATAGCTTTTCAAAATCCAATTTCAAAATTCTTTAAATTCATTCATCATTTAGGATAGAACTGCATCATATTTTCAAAATTCCTTTCTTAAAAAAAAACTCCAAGTGATGTAAATATCTTCCTCAATCTATCTTCAATTCTTATGAAATCCAATTCATCCTTTCATTTTCAAATTCAATTTCATTTTCAATCTCAAAGTTCAATTTATCTTTTGAGATTTCGAAGTCATTTTTATATTCAAAATCAAATCAGATTTCAAAGTTCAAATTCGACTTTGAAATTCCAAATTCATTTTATATTCAAAACTCTAATCAAACTCAAAGTTCAATTTTAGTTTTGAGACTCTTGATTCATCTTTTAAATTCCAAATTCAAAAATTCAAGGTCTAATTTGACTTTGAAATTCGTTTGTATATTCAAATTCTAAATTTCAAGTTCAATTTAAAAGTTTTTGGTTCATCTTCTGAATTTAACTCCAAATCCATTTTTAGGATCCAGGATTCAACACTCATATTGTGTAACGCCCCGGATTTCCAAAACAAAGCTAAGTTAAAATTTTCATGAATTTCTTTTTTTTTTCTTTGCAGCGGAACTTAGAAAAACTTTTAGCAGCGAAATCAGACGATAATGAGTCGTCGGTTTTAGAAAACTCTGAGCACGTTGCAGGTATGTGGCCAAGCAACTCATTGACCACCAAAGTGTTCCATTTTATCGAAAGCACATGTTTATTACAACACTACTGCTTAGAAAAGCAGTGAAGGTTCAATAAAAAGGAAGCAGTACAACTCTGTCTAGAGAAACCCTGGAACTCGATGCCGCCTTGCTCCGCATATCGCCACGCAGGTTCAACACCTGAAATCCCCATTAAACGGTGTCAGAACCACTAATGGTCTGGTAAGTAGGCAAACACCTATCTATTCAACTCAAGTAAATGCATAGACCACTCAGGGTCGCAGTTCGTAATACGACGCTCAAGCCTCCATGACTTAGCGTATATCGCAAAAGCCTCATCAGGGCTATGAACATCCACGCAAGTCTTCATGACTTTGCATAAGCCTCTTCAGGGCTGTGAGTTAGAATAACCGCTTAAGTCTCTACGACTTAGCCTTGACTTCCTCAGAGTCACGAATGGATGTCTAGCTCAAGTCTTTATGCTTGGCACATCCGTATCCTACGAATCTAAGGACAGCTCTCCAAGCTTCACTTAGTCGTACGGATATCAATGGGGTTCTTTCCCAATCGGTACAGTAGTATACCGACCATGACACCTTCACAAAGGTTATGCAGGACATACTCAACAACGTCATCCACTCATACATTCAAAGTAGCGTTGTACCTAAGCTAATGCTTTGTTTCAATAATTGCACCTCCCCCTGGGCTTAGGGGACTCATATCTGGGCGACAACGCGACGATCTGGGAGTTGATTATTCTATGTATTTTAGATACCCCAGAGGCCTGTTGACCCCATCCCCCTAGTAGGACGGTACAGCATACCAGAAGAGATCCTTACTAGGTATCCGAATGCATTCTGCTACTGCAGTAGTTGGGTTCAATCCTTAGATATTTAAGGATAACCACGACCTCCATACCTCTGAGTGACGAAGGCCATCAATGAACTCTATCAGGTTCGGGTGAAATATATGTCACTCAAGGCTGCGCACCATCTTCCTCGGTGAGAAATTCTGAAAGGGGCCTGCCGGTATTACAATTACTTGACGAACAGTGCATGCCTATAGGGCAGTCTTTGAGAAGTATGTACCCGACCCCAATCAACCACACAGTTTTCACCGTGGAACAAAGGTTTTATTCATATGCATGCTTAACTCTGCTCTCGGCACTTCGGCCTTGACGAGCACTTCACCTCTTTCGGTGGAAACAACACACTCCGGCTCAGCGGCCCTTACGAGTCTGGTTGTCTGATAATTCTCAATGAGCATGCACATGACTCGATCTCTACGGATCGGCTACTCAGCGTATTTTTACGCAACGAGCTCAGGACCTCGTCAAGGTGCTATCACTAATTTGGCGCAACGGCTCTTACAAGTATGGTGCCCTTGCAGGTGCCAGGGAGACGAGTCATTCGGACATCGTTCCAACAAAGGACATCATTGTGCCACTTAACTGGTTCTGGCAGCTCTTCTGCCAACCATTCTGTCAACACCTTCTCTGCTCTACCGGCAGTGGTGCGACGAATCTTTCTACATCGTAGAAGGCGTTCCATAAACTGGGTAGCACTTCTGCTACGTTCTTTCTGAGCCATTCTTAGCTCCTTCAGGAATTTCAGCAACACTTCCTCTCTTTAACGGAGAAAGCGTGCGTTTTCTTTTATCCATTTTAGCGGCATCTCCCCTCTTTGGTGGGAAATCGCTACGCTTAACTCGGGAAATAGATGCGCACCGTTGTGCGTACTTTGCATCCATCAAGGTTGCAGGAACCTTGGGCCATAGCCAGGCCATACGTAATTGATTTAGTCTTTACATAAAGAGCATTTTGCCAAAAGGCGAAGCCTTTCCAATAGGGGCTTCATTCGTCAAGCAGAATCTTGCACGAGGAGCGGTAAGGGAATCGCATTGGCGATTTGATCTCCATTTGAACGCTCACTTACGCGCCATATATGTAATATAAGGAGAAGCCTGTGCTTTATACAGCGGCGGGGTAAAGGAAATGCATATACTATTGTTCAGGGTGTGTAACTGAATGAAATATTCTACATATATAACAAAACAGGAGCCTTGGCATCGTTCGACGCGACGACGTAAGTAAATGCATAATTGGAAGTGCTTTAATCGTAAATTGCAGAAAGCAGGGAGCCTTGGCATCATACGACGCGACAGCAAAGGTAAATTACATAGCCTGTGCGATATAAGACGCGTCGGCAGAATCAACAGATATACACCTAGATCTGTGTCCAATGATAATTACGAGGCGAGCGAGTGAACACCGAAGTGTCCTAGAGGGCTCAACCAAGAACTAGGGTGAGATACTATTTTGAAGAACGCATATACTGCGTATTCGAACATATATATCCGATGATAGTTACGAGGCGAGCGCGTGAACACCGAAGCGTCCTAGAGGGCTCAACCAAGAACTAAAGCAAGATACTACTTCAGAAAGTATATGCTATATACAAACAATCAAATACTTGAGAGAGATGGTTTAATGAAGCGAACTTACTTCAATTTGAGGAAGAAATGACTCTGATTGCTTCAAACGCTTCGAACGAGGCTCGACTTCGAAAAAGGATCAACTTCAAACTTCGGACGAAAAAGGACTTGGACTTTGACTTTGAACCAAACCAGGTTCAAGTCAAGTCAACTGGGTTCAGACTTAGGTCAAGTAGGTTCAGACCTAGGTCAGGTGGGTTAGGACTAGGTCAGGCAGGCTCAAACCAGGTCAAGCAGGCTCAGGCTAAGTCAGGCAGGCTCAGACCAGGTCAGGTGGGCTCAAGTGGGCTAGGCTAGGTAGGGGAGGTTTGGAAAAAGGAGGAGAGAGAGAGGGGTTGGCGATTTTTAGAGAGAGGGGGGGCTCCTCTATTTATAGGAAGTGAAACTTGGGCCCCAAGTTTCACTTTTACCCTTATACCCTTTGGCTTTTCAGAAATCCCTTCCATGGAAGGTGCTGGAAGGAGCTGGAAGGTGCTGGAATATTCTAGAATCTTCTAGAATATTTTCTGAGAAATATTTCTGTGGGTCCCACCAATATTTCCGTGGGTCCCGCAAGAATTTCGGGTTTTCGGCGATTTTTTTCCCGAAAAATTCTAAGTAGGCCATTATCTTCGTATTGATGTAACTAAGAAAGTTGGCTCGCAGGAATCTCTTGATTTCGAGCAGGGAGGAAGTTATGACCTCCAGAGCGTTTGAGCATATATTCATGAAGATACGAATATCCTAAGTATATCTGGGTCGCAGGAATCGGTTCGATTTGCTTTACGGTAAAAACGCTATTTTTCACTGAAAAAATGCCTCAGGAATTTATTCAGAGTTATCTGAAAAATTGCGGGTCTTACATATTGGATCTCAGACTTCAGATCCAATCCCTCTTTAGGATCCAGACTCCAATTTTACTTTGGATCTTAGACTTCAGATCCAACTCCTCTTTAGGATCCAGACTCCAATTTCACTTTGGATCTTAGACTTCAGATCCAATTTCCTTATAAGATCCAGAATCCAATTTCACCTTGGATCTTAGACTTCAGATCCAATTTCATTATAGGATCCAGAATCCAATTTCACCTTGGATCTTAGACTTCAGATCTAATTTTCCTTATAGGATCCAGAATCCAACTCTACATTGGATCTCAGACTTCAAATCCAAATCCATCTTAGGATCCAGAATCCAATTCTACTTCGGATCTTAGACTTCATATCCAAATCCATTTTTAAGGATCCATAATCCAATTCTACTTTGGATCTTAGATTTCAGATCTAAATCCATCTTAAGATCCAAACTTCGGATTTGAATTCCAGATTTCAAATCAAATTTTATTCTCAAATCCAACTTTCAAATCCATTTTTAGTTCATTTCCAGATCCCTTTGCAAATCATGTCTAGATTTCTTAAATTCATTTCTATACCATTTGGATTTCCCCGATCCATTCCAAATTTCAAATCTTAAATTCAATTCCCCTTTTCCTAAATCCAAGTTCAAAAACCTTGAAAAATTTCCTTTCCTTCCCCTTTATCTCGGCTTTAAATTATTCTCTTTCCACAGTCAAGATTTATTCTTCCGAAGACTTAGAACTTCTCTGATCTACCTCGTGTTCTAAGTTAGATTCAATCATTTTCTTCACTCCTTTACCAAGTTCATCTCAGAATACTTGGAAATTTTTAAAACATCTTTTAAAAGGAGCATACATTCTTGCATTGCACAAGCATGATTCTTTGTGCATTTAGAGTTAGAATAAATTCTTAGATTATATTTAGGCAAAGCAAAAGGCATAGATTCGATCCTTGGTTCGATTACCCCTGGTAAAGGTGCCAGGAACGATCGAACCTCGTACCGACGAGCGAATCCCGTCTCTCCATTTTTCCCGCAAACATTTCAAAAACGGAGGCGAGTTAAATTTCTAAATATTTTTCAAATTAAGGTCAAGTGAGACCGTGCAAAAGAGTTTCTCTTCTCTGTTTCTTTCTTTTCTTATCTCTTTCTCTTTTCTTTCTTTTATTTTTCTCCCTTCAAAAAGGAGAAAAATAGAGGTTGGAAAAGGAAAAGAGAAGGTAGAGAGAGAAACAACGAAAGAGGAAAAATTTTGCGATGATCACAGATTTGGCGACCGTGATGGGACCTTGTCTTCATCTGATTGGATCTATGCCTTTGCTTTGCTTTTATATCTAAGTCTTTATTCTAACATATGTCAGCTACATTTCCATGCAAACCTTAGGAGCCTAGACTCTGTCCTAAGCTGACATCATTGCATATAGGAGCTAAGTATGGTTTGGTAGGACCATATTGAGGAGATTATCCATGTTCACATTAGACTTAGGTCTTAAATACAACTCTCCTCAATTTTAGGGATTGAATGCAAAATAATGTATGCAAGTGTATGCTTCTCTTTATTTAAATTTATCTCTTTAGGACTTGCATTAGAGCCTTCTGGTTTTATTTGCATGTTGATCATATTTTGAAAACATCCCTACCTATATTGTCCCGGTCTTCACGTTGCTGGGATGTCTCACTGAACCATAGTTTGGGAGAGAGCCTCACAACTAGACCACTTATTTGGGCTCGCTCCCCCCTACCACGTACCTAAGGGCCATAGTCCGAGGTATATCGGTAGGTGCTCAAGGATGTTCGGAAGCCATTACCTTAGAACCGGAGAAAAATCTTATATGCCACGTACTTCGAGCTTCGACTTGAGTATATCGGCATACCTTGATTGGAATCAGATGATCTAAACCATAGAGTTAGGATTAAGGTCCTACAAGCTATTTCAAATATTGCATTTAGAGTCAGCCTTTAGGGAGTATTGTGTGCGCATCCTTGTTTGTGCAACTCTGATTGTACGATGTTTTTTCTTATATTCTCCTGTGTATATCAAAAACTTCTTTAAAACCCTGGGTACACTATTCAAAGTTTCCACTATCTCCGAAAACCCCAGGTGCATATTTTCCCTTTACCTATATTCTTTTCCCTTTTGTATGTCAAAACTTTTTCCAAATCCTCTGTTCTTTCCCAAAATTTCCAGGGTTGGTGTCTGTCCTCTTCTTTCATCAAAAGGTCTATTCGTAAGTCCTGCATTCTATCTAACTCTTTTCCTCTCCTGCCACAGTATCATTCCAATGGCATCCGAATCTCCCAATGCTATCTTTCCCTGGGATCATGTCTTTTATCAAATAAAGGATGGAACCCCAGATCATCGGGTCATCCAGTCTCGTACCTTCTTCCCTCGGTGGTACTATTCTTGGTTCACTGCCTTCTCGCATATGTTCCCAGACCACTTGGATGATTGTGGATTGGAAATGGCATCGGCGGTTGGCAAGCGAATCATCAACGACAGTCTAATTTAAGCTATGGCAGAACGATGGAATCCGCGTACCTGCACGTTTTGGTTTCCCTGGGGAGAGATGACTTTACTAATGGATGAGTTCAGTGACATCATGGGATTGCCAGAGCAGCCAGACGACCCGGTCGAGCAGCAGTTCTTGATCAATGTCAAAGGAATAGATGTTCGAGAAGCATTGGCTAGAGCCACAGGGAGTAGATCCTGGCCTCTCACGGAGATCAACGGAAGTCAGTTCATGGATCTATTCGAACTCTATCACAAGTATGGGGCCTATGAAGAAGTCAATACCTTGTCCCGGGCAACGAAAGAGAGAATCCAGCATGCCATGGTCCTATGCACAGTGGGACTAGCTTTCTTCTAAGATGGCCAGAATTTCATAGATACCAGAGTCGCCTAGCTCTTTCGAAGATGGGGAAGTAAGCAGACTCATCAGCTTTCAGTCTCCATGGCCGCATTAGCCTTTCTCTACAGAGGCTTGGCTCGATTTGCTCTTGGGGAGACCATTCTGGTAGAAGGGTGCACTTACGCCCTGCAGTCATGGTTCCTGCGACATGTGCCGTCGAAAGCTAGTTCTTTCAGATTCGGCAGTAAGCAACCAAAGTCAGCCATTCAGTGTCGAGCTTTGATCGAGAAACTGCATCCGGAGGAGATCGTTTGGGATTTCTTCGAGAGAAGAGAAACCGTTCCTCGATACACCTATGCTCATGACAAGCGCTACAAATTGCTCGGCCCTTTCTTCTGCGTCGATTATCAGCCAGAGAGGTGTCTCCGACAGTTCTCGCAGCAGCAGATTCATGTCAACACCCGCTTCCCGACGGGCTGCATGCCAGAGTTCGATCTACGGTCGAATCAGTGGTCTGGAGCATACCACGTCGCCAAATACACTTGGGACACTTTTATTCCTTTGTCTATATTTCTTGGTCCTAATGTATCATCAGAGTATCGAGAATGGTGACAAACTGTCTGCCCACCTTCTCTTTGCATTTAAATTTTGTCATTAATGAAAATGCAAACTTTTTGTTCTGATAAAAAGCTTTTTATGGCCAAATCTTATTTTTGTTTCATATGGTTACGAATTCATCCCCAGTGATGAGACCCATTTTATATATTCTTTCTTCGATTATCTCTCGTCATGATGGATGACCTCGCCTAGGTCATAAGGCATATTTTGTTGCCACAAAAGGGTGACACAATCATTGCAAAAATTTGTGATAACCCAATCCCTGGTGATGGGATAACTTATCTAAATTGTCTATCAATTTCTTCTTTCATGTCTTTTCCTCAAAAATCGCATTTTCAAAAATTCCTTCGAGCTCTAACCGTTCTTCTACTTCTTCAGAAATCATCTGGCATTGCCAAAAATGGTGCAAACCAGAGTTGGAAAAGAGACTGCTCCTCAGCACAGCGACAGTGAAGTTGAGGTTGTCAGCTCTCCTAAGTCAGTCAAGGGGTGTTATCATCGCAAAATTGTTCCCCTCCCTTGCGAGAGAGAAACGAATTTCGCGAGTCAAACTCGACCAAAGTTTTGAAAATGATTTTTGAAAATTTACTCGCCTCCGTTTTAAAAATTTGCGGGAAAATTCCGTAGAATGGGATCCGCCTGTCGGTACGAGGTTCAATCGTTCCTGGCGCCTTTACCAGGGGTAATTAAACCAAGGACCAATTATGTGCTTTAACTCGACTCAAATATCTAAATTATGCTCTATTTTTCCTAGAATGCACAAAGAATGAGGCTTGTGCTATGGAATTTTTAAAAAATGCAAGTTTGAGAAAATATGATGTTTGCTTTGGAAAATTGAAATACATTTGGAAAATGATTGGAAAAGTGCTTGAAATTGGAGTTTTTGGGAAAATCATTGAATTTCATGGGAAATCAGAAATTTGCATTGAAAAGTGATTTCTCAAGAAAACTTGAAAATCTGAGAAAATTGGTTTTGAGATTGGAAACTTGGAATTGCTTTTATGAGAAAATGGATTTGAGAATCTTGAGAAAATCTAAGAAATTTATTGGAAAATGACTTTTGAAATGGAAAATGAATTCTCAAGAAAACTGGAAAATATGAGAAAATGAATTTCTGAAAACTTGGGATTTTGAAATTTGAGAATTCGAAAACATAGGAAAATCTTGATTTAAACTTGGGAAATGCTTTGAAATTTCATTTGAAAACTTAGGATTTTGAGAAAATCAGATCCTGACAAAGACTTGGAAATTCTTGAGAAAATTGAATTTTCTGAAATTGAAATTGGAAAATGAGTTTGAAAATAATGCAATTTGAATGATATGAATGAATGAGTATGAATTTGAAAAGGGAATTTCATTGAGAAATTGGGAAATCCTTTTGAAACTTTGAAAAATGCAGTGCATTTTTGAAGTTAGCCTAAGAGTGTAGGCTGAATGTGGCTGATATAAAGATCATAAATCTTGGTTTTCTTCGTATTCTGACTATGGCCATAAATACGAATCCCACCGAGTTTATAAACTCCATAAAAGCTTGTGCACATGCCATTCGTGTAAACCATAGTGGATTTGAAATAAATGCACATGAATCATACATCAAATATTGAAATTTGCATAAATTAAACTATATGCAATGCAACCCTATTCTAAGCAGAAAATGTAACTCTTATTCCAAATATTACATTGATTTTTACATTGAATTGAAATAAAAGAAATAAAATGGCTAAGTCTTCTTCTTGAATATTCCTGCAAAACTGGAAAATAAAATTAGCACAAAAATGTAGGTTTTTCTGAATTTATCCGAAAATATGGAAAATTATCGGATATTATTCAGATATAAACCCAGAATCATACCCCCTTTGATATAAACATGATAAATAATGAATAAATTTCGAAAATAAACTTGAAAATTCGAAATTGGGGTCAAAATGACCAAAATGCCCCTGATAACCTTGAAATCAGGGTTTTCTGAAAGAATTTTTGTAGATTTTGGAATTTTGAAAATAAAATAAAATAAATCAAACATAATATGATAAAATATGATGATATGCATGAAATTTTGGAGAATTAGAAATTGAAATTTCGAAATTTAGGTCAAAATGACCAAAATACCCCTGATAACAAGACTATGGCATTGAAACCAGGGTCTTCTGAAATAAATTTTGCAAAATTGAAAAATATGAATTGCAAAGGAGATTTAAATTAACCCTAATATGATTCTACATGCTTATGTACATGATAAAAACCCTAAAATAACGAAAATATCATAAAATATCAAATTTAACTTGATTTTCGCTTCTAAATTTAAAGATAAACTAACACATGGAGCAAATGAACTTGGAATTAAACCAAATTTGGCATGGACACCTAAAATAATCCTAGAAACATAATGGATCTCGAAAATCTATTTTTTTGTATTTTTAAATATAGAAATTCAAATAAAAACCCTAAATTTTGTGATTTTTGCCTAAAATATTGATTCTAAAGGAGATTTAGGATATCAAACTTCCATAAAAATTTCCCAAAAGCTGAAGAAGTGAAACTATGTGTGGCTCTTGAGTCGAATAATACACGAGCAAGAACACCATAAATAAAAAGTGTACCTTCAACCACTTCAGGGTTGGCAAGAGCTTCTTGAAGAGCAGTCACATATGCGCGACCTGGTACTGCTGGCTTCTGCTTTGGTGGGGCGTTGTTTCTTTGATTAGGTTGTGGGCAATCATTGGTATAATGACCCATCTGCTGGCAGTTGAAGCATTTCACGTTCCTCAAGTCACATTTACCCTCATGCCTCTGGAGACCACAAGTCTTACAAGCGTTATCCAACTGGACCGGCTTCTAGAACCTTTGTCGCTTGGCTTGTTGATTGTCTGCATACTTGACTTGCTTACCCTGGTTCTGATCAGAAGTTTGTCTTCCAAAATGCCTGTTGTTGTCTCGCTGAAATCTTTCTTTAGAATGAAACTTCCTCCGAGAGGATTATACCATATTGCCACCGTTGTGCTGGGTCTTTTCTTCCGTCTTGGCTTTTTCTTTCGCTTGAGGCTTTTCTACTGTCCGCATCTCCCAAAACTCGTACCTAGAGGCATAGTCTACGAGTCAGCTGTATTTCTTTATTTGTTGTGGCCCGACCAACCTCAAAATTTTGTGCCGCAAACCCCTCTCAAACCTCTTGCACTTCTTTTTCTCATTTGCCACTAAGGACTATGCAAAACGGGAGAGAGAGTTGAAACAAGCGATATATTGGGCGATCGTCATGTCACCCTGCTTCAACTTCCTGAATTCTTCTTCATTTTCTACCCTCTGACATTTTGGAAAGAATTGCCTATAAAATCTCCTCAGGAATGTGGACCAAGGCAAGTACGTATCCGGCTACAAGGTATCTCTGATGGATCTCCACCAGTGCTTCGCATCGCTGGTCAGATTGGATACAACTATCCATACCCTCTGATCCTCTGGACATTGGATGGCGTCCAATGCCTTCTCAACTTGCATCAACCAATTTTCTGCCATGACCCCATCAAGAGTGTCATCGAAGAGTGGAGGATGCATGTTCTTGAACTTCTCCGCCCATGAGGTGATACCAGAAATCACCGTCTGAGGTTGACTCTGTTGGGCTCGGGTCATTTGCAGAAGCTCATACAATATGCGGTTGGTAGTGTACTCTGGTGGTATCCTCGTACTTTGACTCATTGGGGATCCAGGTGGGATCTCCATACTTTCTTCTCTACCTTCTCAGGGAGTATATCTCTTTGGTGTGTGTGTTGTCACGTGGCTTCCCTGAACTTGTGCCCCTTTTGTAGTAGGGGATGATGAGAGTGCCCTTCGCGACGGTCCGCCAATGATTTCCCTTTCCTGCCTAGCTGCTACTGTGTCCTTTGAAAGATAAGATGTTCCTCTGCGAGTGGCCATTTGTACTGCAGAAAAATTATCACTTAACATCACATGGTTCATTGAATTCGTACAAGATTTTATCACATCTCACACAATATATATAAAATTATTCATTTTATTTCATTCAAAAGTCTCATACACGCACGAGAAACATTATTAGCAAGCAAAAAGAAAGAACAATGCAATTCAAATAATGAGACTCTCCTAAGAAAACTAGCTAATCCTAATCACTCTTCCATCCATCCGAAGCAGGGTTATTCCTTGTACTCCCTTAAGTCTGAGTCTCGGGAGGAAAGTTCAAGTCGTACTGAGGCGAAGTAGGAGTGTAAGTTGGTGAGAAAGATGTGTGGGTAGGTGTGGCAGGAGTGTATGTAGGTGAGGGTGAATCATCACTCGGGTCTTCATCCTCGCCTTCCTCTTCCAAATTTTTCGAAATTGCTCGCCCTTGCCCAAACCCTGGGTCGCTTTGGTTGACTTCCGCTGCCCGTCGGGCTGCTTCGGCTGCCTGAACTGCAGCTCTCCGAGTTTCTTCAGACAGAAACTCTTGGAATGGAGGTGGAACCCTCTGGTTTCCCCCACTCATGGCAGCCACATATCTAGCTCGGGACATATGTCATCCCCGTGCGCTGGCCATACGAGACCCTCCCCGAGGCATAAAGTTTATGTTTGGAGATGCTCTTCTCCCGATTCCTCCTTGAGCCGCTATGCGAATTCCCCCCATCTACACACGTGCAGACCTCGCTCTTTGACAATTACATTGGTGATTCCTTCTTCCGTAAGGTAGTGGATGTCGCCCCTGGGTAGTATAGGGGTAGTTCTGATGGTAAGAATCTCGATCTCCGAGTATGATGTAGATCGGAGGAGGCTGTGGTGTCAACTCTCTAACCACTTAAGTCATGCTTGTGATGACTCCGTTAACCATTGCCATTGCGGCGAAGAATTCCTCTCTCCCTATCATGGGAGGCTCAGTAGAGTCTTGAGCCTGTGAGATTTCGTTGTTTCTTTGTTTGTTAGTCATTCCTAATCATACAATAATCTAATCACTAACGTATCTCATTCGAGCAGTGACTTATATCTTGTCATTGAATCTTGTTATGAATGATGAACCCTTTTTCTGTGTAAACCTGACTTTGATACCAATTTGTAACACCCCGATCTGGGACCTCAGGAGTCCGAGTTCGGTTGGTATTACTTTCCAGAGGGAAGAGTGCAAAGGTTACACAGAGAAAACATAGCTAAAAAAAAACTTTTCATTTTATTTCCATAATCAACTTTTTCTTACAATGTTCATCATTCATAACAGAATAAAAGCAATTACAATTTATTCAATGACAAGAAAAAGAAATTATACCAAATGCTATGCTGAAGACTACTCACTCGCTAATTGATATTAATGCCTGAAACCTACAGTTGTAATTAAACAAAACTGGGGGTGAGTCTACAACCCAGTAATAAATAATTGTAAGTAAATAAATAATCAATTTACAACTATAGTGAGCTCTAAGCCACTAGTCTTAGTTTAGTTCTCGATACACCACACATGTTTGTATATTTTAATTATCATCATTATCATTCTCAAATACTCTCTCTCAACTATCACTAGGCTAGCTATACCGGTAATAGTCATCTATGGGCGTAGCAACCCTGTAGAACACTCCAATTCTACACGTTGGCCAGACAATGAACCATACACTCCCAGTAGTCTCCGGACCACCAGGCACTGCAGTGAACCACCACGGGGACTCCACCGGTAGCTAGTCGGGAGGTCAAGCTCTCAATCTCGGTATGGTTCATGTTACATCCTAACCATGATGAATATCAACCATCCATGGTCATCTAGAGTCTCAAACCAGTGTAAGTGAAATCCTAAGTCATAACTAAGTTTACACATTGAACAATATTCTCAATTCATAGTTCACTCGTTCTCTCATGAGTGGTGTCGTGACTGATCACAACAAATCTCATTCTTAATCTCATGGTGACATTAGGACTCACACATCTCTCACTTAGCACACAATGATGTAGAGACACTACATCATTAAATCACCGGCAACCCACTCTCCATGGTGGCTGCACTCTGGTCGCAAACCAGGTAGCCCTTGTCATAGGTCGTCACTTTCGGGATTTAAGAGGTCATGCATGTTGATCTCAAAATATCCATTCATACAACATGAATAAACTAAATGGGACTCAAATCTAAATATAATCTCATCAAAATGCATGATATTAATGAATTATCTAGAAATGCAATCACAATAGAATTTGTTTTCATCATGCATGACTTATCAAAACTAACTTGCATATCACACAAACATGTATAATTCAACTCCTAATGTCAAGCATGAAAGTTCTGCATGTCATGGTCTCACCCAAAAACAATCATGTTAATCAATATTCAAATAACGTAAAATATTGATTTACATCTAAGATTACTTATAATATCCCTTACCTCACGTGTGAACACTATACTTTCACTAAATCAACATATTAGTTCACAGAACCTCTTACCAAATTACCAAAATACCCCTCCTAAATCTTTCTCAAGAAACCACGATTTCTGTATTACTAGTTTGACTGAATTTCATGGATCAATGGATTTCCCTCTTCAATATGAATCCAACGCACCAAACCTCACTCGATTCTGAGTTTGGAGTGCGAAGATACGTCCATTTTATTAAAATGGATCTCAAGTATCCAAATGGATATCTTGGTACATTTTGGATTTTAGTACCATACAAGACTTTTGTTTGATCTGATCCATATCCATTCTTGATATGGACTGATCCAACCCGACCTGGGACATCTAGTCTGGATCCAGAACAGTATGATTAGATCTGAACTGGTCTGACTGAATCCATTCTATTCTGACTGAATCCAGAATAGTCTGACTGGATCCAGGACAGATTGACTGGATCTGGACCTGCCTGACTGGATTTTGAACAGTCTAATTGGATCCAAATCTGCCTGACTGGATCTAGGATAATCTAACTGGGTCTAGACTTGTCTGACTGGGTCTAGACCCGAGACTGATCCAATCGGATCCAGACATAGTTAATCTGGATTTAGGTCTAGATCGAACTAGGTCTGAACTAATAACCCAGATCCAAACCTGAACTGGTTCGGTTCAGACCTTGGTTCAAACCGGTTCGGTTCAGACCCGAGTTGGTCTGAACCGGTTCTACTTGACCCAGATCACTAACTGGTTTGGTCTAAACCGGTTCGACCCGAACCGGTTCACCCAACCCATTTTTTTTTAACCTGACTCAGTTCGGTCTGAGTGCGACCCGGACCGACCCGATTCGGTCTGGGTCGCACCCAGGCCGAACGAGCCTCTCTTATTATTATTTTTTTTTTGTAATGGCTCGGTCTGGGCGTGACCCAGACCGGCGGGCTCGGTCTCGGTCGCACCCAGACTGGCCCGGTTCGGTCCGGTCACCCTGGACCGACCCGGTTCCCCCCCCCCCCCCCCTCCCGTTAAAACCCTCACAGGGGGCGGAAAAAGGGGCATCGCCCCCTTTCCGTCCCCCTTCAGCTTACAGAGAGGGGCCGGTCGCCGGAGCCGGCCCTTCTCTGTCTATTTCTCCGACAGGAGGGGTCAGCCACCGACATCGGCCCCCCTCCTCCTCCTCCTCTCTCTCTCTCTCATAATCTCCTTTTTTTCGTTTAACTGCAACTCGCCGGCAACAATGGCTGCCGGCCTCCTTTTTGCTCGGACAGAAAAGAAGAACGAAGAAGAACATGAGGAGGGTGGAGCTTACCTCATCGTCGTCGTCGCCGTCATCGCCGGTAAATACCCCTTCTCCCTGACTCTCCCCTTCTCTCTCTATCTCTCCCTCTGCCGCTTGTTGAGATGCGGTTTATCCTCACCTCGCCCCGTTAACCGCTGTTTTTTTTTCTCCGGCGACTTTGCCGGAGGGGGGTTTTACAGAACTTTAACTTCCTCCGCTCATTGAACGCACCTCTCTCTCATGTTGATCTTCTTTCGGCTCTCTCTCTCTCTCTCTCAGGGAGGAGAGGCTGTGTGGGTGTGTACGGGAAGGCAGAGAAGCAGAAGATGGAGAATTTTCATTCCGTAAACGAAGGTCAATTGGCCACCCGTTTCTCGATTCTCAGTCACCGTCATTAATTTTTTACCTTGACTTGCAGCCTCACAGACCAATACCCCACAATTCTTAATTAATGCACAAGCTTCCCCACCACTGCTTCTTCCTCATCGCACTGCTCTCTCTTAGGGGTGGCAATTTCTGACACGACCCGCCAACCCGACCCGCCAACCCGGCTCTTAGGCGGGTTCGGGTTGGGCTTAAGCCAACCCGTTTAATAAACGGGTCGACCCGCGTAACCCGTTTATTAAACAGGTCGGGTTCGGGTTGGGGGTATGCCAACCCGCCAACCTGGCTGACCCGTTTAATAAACGGGTTAGGCGGGTGGGTCAACCCGCCGACCCGCCTGCCAACCTGCCAACCGACCCGCTAACCCGACCCGTCAACCCGACTCGCCAACCTGACTACCTGCCAACCCGATCCGTCAACCCGCCAACCTGACCCGCGAACCTGAAAACCCGTTTACCCGACCCAACCCATTTATTAAATGGGTTGGCGGGTCGTGTCGGGTTACCCGTTTATTAAACGGGTCGGGTTCGTGTTTGCCACAGCTGACCCGTTTAATAAACGGGTCGGGGTCGGGTTGAGGTATGCTGACACGCCAACCCGCCAACCCGACCCGCCAACCCGACCCGATTGCCACCCCTACTCTCTCTCTCTCTCTCTTTAACCAAGTCTCCACCAGTGGCAGCCAATTATTAGAAATTTTGGGGGCTTTGTCAGAATTAACAAAAAGTATCGAGGAAGGATGAGTTTTTCTGCATTAAATTCCTGTTTTTTTTTTTGTTTTCTTTAAGTGCTTATAAATAGCTTTTATCCTTCTGTAATCGTTGACTTTGTTAATAAAAGCTTGTATGCTTGATTTTTCTTATTTTCTTGCCTCTTCGTTCTCTTTATTGTGCATGCATGGTAGACAAACAATGATTAACTCGATTTTCGTTGTGCTCTCGAAGACACGTAACGAAGGCTTTTGTTTTTAGTCCGTGACAAGTTGGTACCCGAGCTTTATAAGTATTGAGATTGATAATGCCTTAAAAAAAGTAACAAGAGATTGTTTCAGGGAGTAAAGTTCCTTCAGAAAAAGCAGTTTATGGCTGATCGTGTGATAACTCTCATGCACGATATCGCATAGCTGACAGAAGCCTTTCTATCCTGGGGGTGACACCTTATCGCCGAGTTGATGAAAGTTGTTTTCTTGATAGGCAGGCTCAAACCAGGTCAAGCAGGCTCAGGCTAAGTCAGGCAGGCTCAGACCAGGTCAGGTGGGCTCAAGTGGGCTAGGCTAGGTAGGGGAGGTTTGGAAAAAGGAGGAGAGAGAGAGGGGTTGGCGATTTTTAGAGAGAGGGGGGGCTCCTCTATTTATAGGAAGTGAAACTTGGGCCCCAAGTTTCACTTTTACCCTTATACCCTTTGGCTTTTCAGAAATCCCTTCCATGGAAGGTGCTGGAAGGAGCTGGAAGGTCCTGGAAGGTGCTGGAATATTCTAGAATCTTCTAGAATATTTTCTGAGAAATATTTCTGTGGGTCCCACCAACATTTCCGTGGGTCCCGCAAGAATTTCGGGTTTTCGGCGATTTTTTTCCCGAAAAATTCTAAGTAGGCCATTATCTTCGTATTGATGTAACTAAGAAAGTTGGCTCGCAGGAATCTCTTGATTTCGAGCAGGGAGGAAGTTATGACCTCCAGAGCGTTTGAGCATATATTCATGAAGATACGAATATCCTAAGTATATCTGGGTCGCAGGAATCGGTTCGATTTGCTTTACGGTAAAAACGCTATTTTTCACTGGAAAAATGCCTCAGGAATTTATTCAGAGTTATCTGAAAAATTGCGGGTCTTACATATTGGATCTCAGACTTCAGATCCAATCCCTCTTTAGGATCCAGACTCCAATTTCACTTTGGATCTTAGACTTCAGATCCAACTCCTCTTTAGGATCCAGACTCCAATTTCACTTTGGATCTTAGACTTCAGATCCAATTTCCTTATAAGATCCAGAATCCAATTTCACCTTGGATCTTAGACTTCAGATCCAATTTCATTATAGGATCCAGAATCCAATTTCACCTTGGATCTTAGACTTCAGATCTAATTTTCCTTATAGGATCCAGAATCCAACTCTACATTGAATCTCAGACTTCAAATCCAAATCCATCTTAGGATCCAGAATCCAATTCTACTTCGGATCTTAGACTTCATATCCAAATCCATTTTTAAGGATCCATAATCCAATTCTACTTTGGATCTTAGATTTCAGATCTAAATCCATCTTAAGATCCAAACTTCGGATTTGAATTCCAGATTTCAAATCAAATTTTATTCTCAAATCCAACTTTCAAATCCAATTTTAGTTCATTTCCAGATCCCTTTGCAAATCATGTCTAGATTTCTTAAATTCATTTCTATACCATTTGGATTTCCCCGATCCATTCCAAATTTCAAATCTTAAATTCAATTCCCCTTGATCTAAATCCAAGTTCAAAAACCTTGAAAAATTTCCTTTCCTTCCCCTTTATCTCGGCTTTAAATTATTCTCTTTCCACAGTCAAGATTTATTCTTCCGAAGACTTAGAACTTCTCTGATCTACCTCGTGTTCTAAGTTAGATTCAATCATTTTCTTCACTCCTTTACCAAGTTCATCTCAGAATACTTGGAAATTTTTAAAACATCTTTTAAAAGGAGCATACATTCTTGCATTGCACAAGCATGATTCTTTGTGCATTTAGAGTTAGAATAAATTCTTAGATTATATTTAGGCAAAGCAAAAGGCATAGATTCGATCCTTGGTTCGATTACCCCTGGTAAAGGTGCCAGGAACGATCGAACCTCGTACCGACGAGCGAATCCCGTCTCTCCATTTTTCCCGCAAACATTTCAAAAACGGAGGCGAGTTAAATTTCTAAATATTTTTCAAATTAAGGTCAAGTGAGACCGTGCAAAAGAGTTTCTCTTCTCTGTTTCTTTCTTTTCTTATCTCTTTCTCTTTTCTTTCTTTTATTTTTCTCCCTTCAAAAAGGAGAAAAATAGAGGTTGGAAAAGGAAAAGAGAAGGTAGAGAGAGAAACAACGAAAGAGGAAAAATTTTGCGATGATCACAGATTTGGCGACCGTGATGGGACCTTGTCTTCATCTGATTGGATCTATGCCTTTGCTTTGCTTTTATATCTAAGTCTTTATTCTAACATATGTCAGCTACATTTCCATGCAAACCTTAGGAGCCTAGACTCTGTCCTAAGCTGACATCATTGCATATAGGAGCTAAGTATGGTTTGGTAGGACCATATTGAGGAGATTATCCATGTTCACATTAGACTTAGGTCTTAAATACAACTCTCCTCAATTTTAGGGATTGAATGCAAAATAATGTATGCAAGTGTATGCTTCTCTTTATTTAAATTTATCTCTTTAGGACTTGCATTAGAGCCTTCTGGTTTTATTTGCATGTTGATCATATTTTGAAAACATCCCTACCTATATTGTCCCGGTCTTCACGTTGCTGGGATGTCTCACTGAACCATAGTTTGGGAGAGAGCCTCACAACTAGACCACTTATTTGGGCTCGCTCCCCCCTACCACGTACCTAAGGGCCATAGTCCGAGGTATATCGGTAGGTGCTCAAGGATGTTCGGAAGCCATTACCTTAGAACCGGAGAAAAATCTTATATGCCACGTACTTCGAGCTTCGACTTGAGTATATCGGCATACCTTGATTGGAATCAGATGATCTAAACCATAGAGTTAGGATTAAGGTCCTACAAGCTATTTCAAATATTGCATTTAGAGTCAGCCTTTAGGGAGTACTGTGTGCGCATCCTTGTTTGTGCAACTCTGATTGTACGATGTTTTTCCTTATATTCTCCTGTGTATATCAAAAACTTCTTTAAAACCCTGGGTACACTATTCAAAGTTTCCACTATCTCCGAAAACCCCAGGTGCATATTTTCCCTTTACCTATATTCTTTTCCCTTTTGTATGTCAAAACTTTTTCCAAATCCTCTGTTCTTTCCCAAAATTTCCAGGGTTGGTGTCTGTCCTCTTCTTTCATCAAAAGGTCTATTCGTAAGTCCTGCATTCTATCTAACTCTTTTCCTCTCCTGCCACAGTATCATTCCAATGGCATCCGAATCTCCCAATGCTATCTTTCCCTGGGATCATGTCTTTTATCAAATAAAGGATGGAACCCCAGATCATCGGGTCATCCAGTCTCGTACCTTCTTCCCTCGGTGGTACTATTCTTGGTTCACTGCCTTCTCGCATATGTTCCCAGACCACTTGGATGATTGTGGATTGGAAATGGCATCGGCGGTTGGCAAGCGAATCATCAACGACAGTGTAATTTAAGCTATGGCAGAACGATGGAATCCGCGTACCTGCACGTTTTGGTTTCCCTGGGGAGAGATGACTTTACTAATGGATGAGTTCAGTGACATCATGGGATTGCCAGAGCAGCCAGACGACCCGGTCGAGCAGCAGTTCTTGATCAATGTCAAAGGAATAGATGTTCGAGAAGCATTGGCTAGAGCCACAGGGAGTAGATCCTGGCCTCTCACGGAGATCAACGGAAGTCAGTTCATCGATCTATTCGAACTCTATCACAAGTATGGGGCCTATGAAGAAGTCAATACCTTATCCCGGGCAACGAAAGAGAGAATCCAGCATGCCATGGTCCTATGCACAGTGGGACTAGCTTTCTTCTAAGATGGCCAGAATTTCATAGATACCAGAGTCGCCTAGCTCTTTCGAAGATGGGGAAGTAAGCAGACTCATCAGCTTTCAGTCTCCATGGCCACATTAGCCTTTCTCTACAGAGGCTTGGCTCGATTTGCTCTTGGGGAGACCATTCTGGTAGAAGGGTGCACTTACGCCCTGCAGTTATGGTTCCTGCGACATGTGCCGTCGAAAGCTAGTTCTTTCAGATTCGGCAGTAAGCAACCAAAGTCAGCCATTCAGTGTCGAGCTTTGATCGAGAAACTGCATCCGGAGGAGATCGTTTGGGATTTCTTCGACAGAAGAGAAACCGTTCCTCGATACACCTATGCTCATGACAAGCGCTACAAATTGCTCGGCCCTTTCTTCTGCGTCGATTATCAGCCAGAGAGGTGTCTCCGACAGTTCTCGCAGCAGCAGATTCATGTCAACACCCGCTTCCCGACGGGCTGCATGCCAGAGTTCGATCTACGGTCGAATCAGTGGTCTGGAGCATACCACGTCGCCAAATACACTTGGGACACTTTTATTCCTTTGTCTATATTTCTTGGTCCTAATGTATCATCAGAGTATCGAGAATGGTGACAAACTGTCTGCCCACCTTCTCTTTGCATTTAAATTTTGTCATTAATGAAAATGCAAACTTTTTGTTCTGATAAAAAGCTTTTTATGGCCAAATCTTATTTTTGTTTCATATGGTTACGAATTCATCCCCAGTGATGAGACCCATTTTATATATTTTTTCTTCGATTATCTCTCGTCATGATGGATGACCTCGCCTAGGTCATAAGGCACATTTTGTTGCCACAAAAGGGTGACACAATCATTGCAAAAATTTGTGATAACCCAATCCCTGGTGATGGGATAACTTATCTAAATTGTCTATCAATTTCTTCTTTCATGTCTTTTCCTCAAAAATCGCATTTTCAAAAATTCCTCCGAGCTCTAACCGTTCTTCTACTTCTTCAGAAATCATCTGGCATTGCCAAAAATGGTGCAAACCAGAGTTGGAAAAGAGACTGCTCCTCAGCACAGCGACAGTGAAGTTGAGGCTGTCAGCTCTCCTAAGTCAGTCAGGGGGTGTTATCATCGCAAAATTGTTCCCCTCCCTTGCGAGAGAGAAACGAATTTCGCGAGTCAAACTCGACCAAAGTTTTGAAAATGATTTTTGAAAATTTACTCGCCTCCGTTTTAAAAATTTGCGGGAAAATTCCGTAGAATGGGATCCGCCTGTCGGTACGAGGTTCAATCGTTCCTGGCGCCTTTACCAGGGGTAATTAAACCAAGGACCAATTATGTGCTTTAACTCGACTCAAATATCTAAATTATGCTCTATTTTTCCTAGAATGCACAAAGAATGAGGCTTGTGCTATGGAATTTTTAAAAAATGCAAGTTTGAGAAAATATGATGTTTGCTTTGGAAAATTGAAATACATTTGGAAAATGATTGAAAAAGTGCTTGAAATTGGAGTTTTTGGGAAAATCATTGAATTTCATGGGAAATCAGAAATTTGCATTGAAAAGTGATTTCTCAGGAAAACTTGAAAATCTGAGAACATTGGTTTTGAGATTGGAAACTTGGAATTGCTTTTATGAGAAAATGGATTTGAGAATCTTGAGAAAATCTAAGAAATTTATTGGAAAATGACTTTTGAAATGGAAAATGAATTCTCAAGAAAACTGGAAAATATGAGAAAATGAATTTCTGAAAACTTGGGATTTTGAAATTTGAGAATTCGAAAACATAGGAAAATCTTGATTTAAACTTGGGAAATGCTTTGAAATTTCATTTGAAAACTTAGGATTTTGAGAAAATCAGATCCTGACAAAGACTTGGAAATTCTTGAGAAAATTGAATTTTCTGAAATTGAAATTGGAAAATGAGTTTGAAAATAATGCAATTTGAATGATATGAATGAATGAGTATGAATTTGAAAAGGGAATTTCATTGAGAAATTGGGAAATCCTTTTGAAACTTTGAAAAATGCAGTGCATTTTTTAATTAGCCTAAGAGTGTAGGCTGAATGTGGCTGATATAAAGATCATAAATCTTGGTTTTCTTCGTATTCTGACTATGGCCATAAATACGAATCCCACCGAGTTTATAAACTCCATAAAAGCTTGTGCACATGCCATTCGTGTAAACCATAGTGGATTTGAAATAAATGCACATGAATCATACATCAAATATTGAAATTTGCATAAATTAAACTATATGCAATGCAACCCTATTCTAAGCAGAAAATGTAACTCTTATTCCAAATATTACATTGATTTTTACATTGAATTGAAATAAAAGAAATAAAATGGCTAAGTCTTCTTCTTGAATATTCCTGCAAAACTGAAAAATAAAATTAGCACAAAAATGTAGGTTTTTCTGAATTTATCCGAAAATATGGAAAATTATCGGATATTATTCAGATATAAACCCAGAATCATACCCCCTTTGATATAAACATGATAAATAATGAATAAATTTCGAAAATAAACTTGAAAATTCGAAATTGGGGTCAAAATGACCAAAATGCCCCTGATAACCTTGAAATCAGGGTTTTCTGAAAGAATTTTTGTAGATTTTGGAATTTTGAAAATAAAATAAAATAAATCAAACATAATATGATAAAATATGATGATATGCATGAAATTTTGGAGAATTAGAAATTGAAATTTCGAAATTTAGGTCAAAATGACCAAAATACCCCTGATAACAAGACTATGGCCTTGAAACCAGGGTCTTCTGAAATAAATTTTGCAAAATTGAAAAATATGAATTGCAAAGGAGATTTAAATTAACCCTAATATGATTCTACATGCTTATGTACATGATAAAAACCCTAAAATAACGAAAATATCATAAAATATCAAATTTAACTTGATTTTCGCTTCTAAATTTAAAGATAAACTAACACATGGAGCAAATGAACTTGGAATTAAACCAAATTTGGCATGGACACCTAAAATAACCGTAGAAACATAATGGATCTCGAAAATCTATTTTTTTTATATTTTTAAATATAGAAATTCAAATAAAAACCCTAAATTTTGTGATTTTTGCCTAAAATATTGATTCTAAAGGAGATTTAGGATATCAAACTTCCATAAAAATTTCCCAAATTTTATGGGGTGACATAAGACATTAAGGTAAGGATTTTTTCCTTTTACACTTTATGGTTTTGACCTATGGTCGGAGCTGTACCACTCCGGCAAGTCGGATCGGAATCCGGCGACTCTAGTAAATGAAGGAAACAGACAGGTTTTGGTAGAAAATGTGGGAAAAATGGCAGACAGATGGTAAAATGGCTGAAATTGTGGGAAACTGTCCCTGACAAACAGAGGAAGATTTGATCTTTTGACACTATTGGGATTCGGGTTACGATTTGGAAAAGGCCACACTGTTATCAGAGACCTAAATCTCTGGAATTTCTGGACATTGGAATCTGTTAGACAGAAATAGCAAATCCGGGAAAAATAATGAAACAGATCCAAAAATTCCCACATTTTGGCAAATGACAGGAAATTATGTTAGGAAAAACTTTCATGTTAAAAGTTTTTGCATACGAATTACAGATTGTATGGACTTGGTGCATTAGGGTCTGTCTATACCCTGACAAAAGAAAATCAAGATTTTCCCAGGGGTCTGGGAAATCCGATTTTTGAAAGAGGCCAAAACTTCTTGGAAAAACCTTGAAATTTCCAGATCATTATTACATTCAATCATGAATCCACTGTCATTTTTGGAGAGTAATCCGAATCTCCCACAAGGGTGGTGTCGGAGGTTCTTTTCTGCTAAAGCAGAAATTGAAATTTCTAGAAATAGGAAATCCCAGTTTGGGATTTGATTTATTTGAGAAGGTTCCGAAACCCAAATTGCATCAAAATTTTGGCACAAAAACAGAGACATACAACTAAAGTTATCACAATTTTTTTTCGGATTTTTGAACAAAAATATATCCATGAAATGATGACTGGACTTCATATACAAACTAAAGCCTATGGATTTCTAAGCAAACCTTAATAAAGCTAACAAAACTACCTATAAAACAGTGAAATTAATCAAATAAAATGCCTAAAATACTCAATTTATACAAAACTAATGATTGAAATAAAAGAAAAAAAAAAAACAAGGGGATATGAAGCCGATTTGATGTAGGCTATTAATGGAGGGGGTCCGATCCATGCATCGGATGGACCACCTCTCTTGCTTAGCCTTAATCATGAGAGATTCATTAAATAAAACAAAATAGCACAATGGATCCAGTTTTAAACTGACTTTCACATTTAGAATCATCCTTCTACAGAGAATATCCATGGCATTTTAATAAATAGATGACACACACATAAAAAAATAATAATAATAATAATAACAAGAGAAATCGGTGAGACGATAGAAACTATTGACTCACCTTGGGTTCCTCCTTGGATCAGCTGAAGGTGGTAGCTATGGTTAATGGGGCTTCCAATGGATGCAGGCTGGACTGTTGGAGTGACGGGGTTGTGGTGGTTATGACACCCACGAAGAGGGCTGGAACGGTTGGAGCAAGATGACTAGGGAACCTGTTGGAGGGGAGACGCTTCTTGCTATTGCCTTGGAGGAAGTGGCTGTAGCCGAGTGGTGGACTGAACCCTTGGTGGAGTATAACAGAGGCTGGAGATCTGCTACTTGGAGGCTTCAAAGAGATGCCGCTGCAATGAGAGAGCCGGCTGGGCGTGGAGGCATGGATGGCTGCACCTTGTAGATGGGGTAACTATGGCTGGAACTAATTGAAGGTGGAAGTGCCTTGTTGAAGGTTGAATGAGAGAGATCTTTTTGGTTGGAAGGAGTGGAGTCTTCAGTTGGTTGTGCTGATGGCTGAATGGAGGAGCTCTGGAAGTCTGCCTTGGTTGAAGGAAGCTGGGAGGAAGAGGCTGTTGCTGAAGCTCCTTGGTAAAGGTGGCTGTGGTGGTTGAAGGTAGTGGTTCAAGGTGGTGGCTGCCTTGGTGCAGCTGAAGGTGAAGCAAGGTGGGCTGCTAGAAGGCTGGTGCAGGTGGTGCTTCAAAGTGGCTTCAATGGCTGAGAGTTGCAGCCAAGGATAGCTGCAGCCAAAAGAGAGAGAGAGAGAGAGAGAGAGAGAGAGAGAGAGAGAGAGAGACCTTGAATAGGAATCCCCCCAGCCGTTCTTTTCTTTTTTTCTTTTTATCATAACTTAGGTTTTGATTAACTCAAAACCTAAGTTACAAATAATATTTCATGAAGGAATATACGTGAATGGCTGCAGTTTGGGGAAAATCCAAAGGGGAATAAGGAAGAAAGGGGAAAGAAGGAAGGGAAGAAAAAGGAAAGAAGAGAGGAAGAAGGAAAAGGAAAGAAAGGGGAAGAAAGGAGAGGGAAAGAAGAAGCAGGAGGGGCTGGAAAGACTATACGTGAATGGAGGGAGAGGAAAGAAAGGAGGAAAGAAAGAAAGAAAGAAAGAAAAAGAAAGAAAAAGGAAGAAAAAAGAAAGAAAAGAAATAAAGAAGAAAAGAAAATAAAATAAAAATAAAAAAAAATATAAAAAAAAGAAAATGGAGGAAGAAAGAAAGGAAATGGGCTGGAGGTTTGGGTGACCCCCTTGTGGGTCCCACCTTAGGAAGAATAAAAATAATTTAAAAAAAAAATTAAAATAAATAAAATAAAAGAAACCAAAAGAAAAAGATATTTTTTTTTCTTATAAATTAAAACAAGAAAATGCAAATGGATGGGCCATCTCAGAGCGGGTCCAAATTCCACTTTTGAAATTCCTTTTGATGATTAGATGGGTAAAATAGTCTTTTTAGAAAATTTCCAAACGAAACGAGCTATTTTTGGCAGTTTTTTAAACGAGCTCGAATTTTGAAGTTCAATACCTCATTGCGAAGCAAATCCAATGTAGAATTTGAAAATTTAATTTTGAAAGAAATCCAGATTGTTTTTCTCGAGAAAATATTTTCAAAACGAAACGAGCTATTTTTGGCAGTTTTTGAAACAAGCTCGGATTTTGAAGTTTAATAGCTCGTTGCAAAGCAAATCCAGTGTAGAATTCAAAAATTTGTGTTTGAAATAAATCCAGATTATTTTTCTTGAGAAAACATTTCCAAATTTAGACTCCCGGGGGTAAAAGTGTCAATTTTGGAAACCCGGGGTTTGAAATTGATTTCTAAAAGCTTTTAAAAACTCGATCTGGATTGAAATTTATAAAACTGGAGTTCTGGACTTCGAAAATGAAATGAAATGTGATGAAATGTTATGAAATGCTGAGAAATGATATGAAATGATGAGAAATGACATGCGAAATGCTAACCCTGAATGAAGAATTTTAGATTTTAAACCCCGATTGGCAGTTGTACCAGTTCAAAAGGTATTAAAATTGATAAAATTTGCAAAATAGCTCAAGAAATGGTTTTCGGGACTCTACTGGGTCAGAGTGACACTAAAAATTGGGGTTCGAGCTGGATTGAACTGAGATGAGCTAGATTGAGCTGGGTTTTAGAGTTTCAGAACTCAAATGAACTGACAAGGCACTGACTCAACTGACCTTTCCGACTGAATTTTCAAGAAAAGTTGCCATTTTTAGAGAAATGGTACGGAATGATTACTGGAGTGAAGTGAATTACGAACCTGAGCTAGGTTTGAGCTAGAACAAAGGTCAGTGATACTGACATGAACTAAAATCAAAGCTTGAACACTAGCTCAATTGACTAAACTCAACTCAATTTCAGCTAAAAGAGTTGAAATGGACTAAAATGGGCTACTGGACACTTGGAAATGGTTTTGAACTGAAACTGGAGCACTTGAACTCCTGGTGAGCTCAAGTTATACTTTGGGGAATATGACTGACTATAAATGACTAACTCAGAGACAATTGGCTTGGATTTGAGTGAGAAATGAGCTCATTTCTGAAGAAATGATCTCATTTTGGCAGGAATGGTCAGAAATGAAAATGGTCTGTTCATTGTGAGCTCAGATGAGCTTGAAATGACTGATATTCTAACTATTCTGAACTGACCAATGAGCTTGGTTGACTCCGACTGACTGGGGTCCGGGATGACCTAGGGGTAAAATAGTAATTTTCCTAATAAAAGTTGGTAAAATGGTGATTTTCTGAAACTGGCTCGGGGTTTGACTCCTACACTGACCTAGCAGGGTTGGCATTGCACGAGGAGGGTTGTTTCAGAATGAATGTGGAAAATTTGGGGTGTTTACAGGGGGCAGAATCAGAATCAGGCCGATGATGTAGACCCCGCCATGTACAACCTGTTCAAAAGAATGATGACCAGAATGATGTCAGAACAGGCGGAGGCCAGTCAGAAGGAGGTTGCTTCGAAAAGCAAGCCAAAGAAGAAGGCTGTAAAGAAACCAGTCAGGATTGTTAGAAAGAAAGTACAGCCCGACACCACTTCTGAAGAAACAGAGTCTGTAGAAGAGGAGTCAGAAGAGGAAGAGCACTTTGTTTATCATCAGAATCCTCCACCGCAGTTTGTAAAGACCGCTGCAGAGCCCGAATCAATCAACAAGCCCATTCCGGTTAATGACCCGATGCAAGAGCAGATGAAAGAAATGAATTGGGCCATCAAAGATATCCAGGCCAAAAGCAAAGGCAAGCAGACCTACTCTGGCGAAGATTTTTATCATGGTCTGGACGGGGATGACAATCTAGAAAATCTCCCCCGCAAGTTCCTTAAATTTGACGGAACAAGCAATCCTAAGTCTCATTTGGCCACATTTTATGCCGAATGCGGCCGTTTCAGGAAAGACAATCGGGCGTTATTCATTTGCTTTCCTCGCAGCTTAGAAGGGGTAGCGGCCAGGTGGTATGCAGACCACATTAATCCTATCGAACTAAGAGAGTTTGATAAGGTCATGAACTTGTTCATTGAGTGCTTCATGTTCAATGTCGAAGCCTCACGAACCCTCAATCATCTATACAATTTAAAACAGATGGAGAATGAGAAAGCCAGCGAATTTATCCACAGGTGGAGAAGCACCTGTAACAGAATAAAGATTCCCATCCCAGAGGAGCATGCCCTGCAGATTATTCTGAATAATTTTGCCCAGCCTCTGAGGAACCTCATTTCTACTTCGCCCGCCAAATCATTCATCAAGCTAATTGAGAGAGCCGAATGGCTCGAGACTGGCTTAGACAACGGACTTTACGAAGGATATCCTTTTGTCAGAGGGAATCCTGACCAAAAGAAGAAGGCGCACGTCGCCTATGCTACAGAATTTTCAGACCAGGGCAGTGGCAGCTCCAACAACAAGAAAAGCAAGAAAAATCGCAACAAGAACTCAGGACACTCCAAGGTCGAAAGGACAAACTCTGCAGCCCAGAAGAGGAAATTTGTCAAGCAACAGCCTGCTCAGTCAGCACCTCAGCCCGAAGCAAAGCAGTCAGAAAAGCCGAAGCACGAGGGTTGGAGTTACGACCGAGAGTTCACAGCTTTGGAACAGTCCCGCGAAGACATCCTGAAATATATGATGTCGAAGGGAATGATAAAACTCCCCAAGGTAGCAGATCCTCCCGTTACTATGGAAAAATGGACGGATAAATTCTGCAAGTTTCACCGGACTGTGGGACATGACACAGAGCACTGTTTTGTCCTAAAGAACATCATCCAGGATTGCATCGACAAGAACCTGTTAATAGAGGATGAAGAAGAATAACCAGAAATCTTGTCCAAACCTTTTCCCAAGCATTCAGCTTCAATCATCACATAGCAAACATTTTCTCTGCAAGGTAGCATTCGACCATGTTCCAACCAGGACATTCAGGATCAGCATCGGGTCCTCGTCCTCCGCCAAGCGCAGTCTTCCGCCAAGAGGGTGGATATCACTGCATTCTCCAAAAAACCAATAAAAGCAAAGGCAAAAATTGCCAAAATAATCCCCAGAATCCCAAAGCGCTTTATCAAGGCAGCTTCAAAGAAAGAAGAGGCTTCAGGGTCAGTTCAGAAGCCGATTACTACTTTATCCAACATTTCTATCTTGGACCTGACCCATGCTTCACCTGAGCATCAACAAGTGTTAGAAGACCTGCTTAGAAAAATCAAGGTCAAGCCTAGCACCACTCCGCAGGATATGGCCCAGATCGTCAATCAAGCGATGACAAATGCACCAATCACCTTTTCGGATGAGGATCTGCCAAAACCGCATTCATTCCACAACAACGCACTTTACATAGTAGTGCAAACCAGGGGCATGACAGTCCCTCATGTGCTCGTTGATGGGGGCAGCAGCCTCAATATCTGTCCGAAGATGACAGTCAAGGCATTGGGCTTAAAAGAAGAGGAATATACCCCAGATCCGATCATGATCTACGATTTTGATAACCATGGGCAGACAGCCAAGGGAAAGATATTTCTCAAAATCTTCATCAACTATGCGGTGCATACTGTACTCTTCCACATGGTCAATGTGCCGCCCACATACAATCTGTTGCATGGACGCACTTGGATTCATAATGCCAATGTTGTTCCATCAACCTTGCACCAATGCATCAAATGGTCGAAGGGAGGCATGATCACTACGGTCCTAGGAGAGGACCCGGAAGAGCGACTCCCACAACCAATGATCCCCCGTCCTACTTTCACTGCCGACATCCCGAGCATCAGGGAAGTTGACGAGATCAATCTAAGTGAAAGCCTGGATATGCTGAAATTGAAAGAAGTTCAGCCGACAGAAAGCGTAACGGCAGTAACCCAATGGCAGGGACCCCATTTCTTCAAGTTAGGTGGGCGCCTCGACTGTACCTCCTTTCGGGATCATCCTCTTTTTCATCAATTCTCAAAAACAAAGAAAGGATTTGACCTTCTAATGAAGCACGGTTATCAGCCCTTCAAGGGCCTGGGCAGAAATAAAGACGGCGTTCTGGGGCCAATCATCCCCGCTCAGCATGTCACCAGTACCGGCTTAGGCTTCACGGATCAGTTATCCGGCAAGCACACTATCTTCGTCAAGGGAGCCCAGTGATGAAGACAATGCCAGTGTTTTCTATTTTCCTTCGTTATGTCATCTTGTAAGGGCAAGATCTGCCCCAGTTTCTTTCTTTTCTTCAACAATCACTTGTAAATGTCAAAGTTTGCTTAATCAATGAAAAGTTTGTTTTCTCTGTTCATCTTGGTGCACACAAATTCCTTACTTATATACTTTTCTATGTTGTCAATCTTTGTTTCTGCACAAAAGGCTACTTTCAAAAAAAAAAAAACACTTTTGTCCTTTCTCAAAAACCTTCTTTGCGCTCACAGGATTGCCGGGATCATGGCTCCTAAATCACTCAAGAAGCTCGTTATCAATACCAATCTTTCTCAAAACAAATCCAAACCGGCCAGAATCTGCAAGGCAAAGACAGAGGCAGAAGTCAGCAGAATGACAGAGCAGATCGAAGAGTTGGCAGATTTCGACTCAGCGATTCAAGATCTGCCAGAATTCGCTAGTATTTAGAAGCAGGACGAACCATCACCATTGGTTCAAGATCCGACGGAGGATGTCAACATCGGTTCGGAAGATGATCCGAAAATCCTCAAAATTGGTTCCAGCCTGAATTTGGATAAGAAGGAAAGGCTCGTCCATTTTCTCAAAAAGCATCAGGAAGTCTTTGCTTGGACTTACGAGGATATGCCAGGCTTAGACTCCAAGTTAGTCGAGCATCACCTTATATTAAAGACAGATTGCAAGCCAATCAAGCAGAAACTCAGAAAAATGGATCCTCGGGTGGCACCGCAAGTCAAAGAAGGACTTGAAGAGTTGTTAAAAGCAGGATTCATTCGGACAATTGAATATCCAGACTGGTTGGCAAACATCGTGGCAGTTCCCAAGAAGAATGGCAAAGTCCGGATCTGCATTGATTTTAGAGATTTGAACAAAGCCACCCCAAAGGATGATTACCCACTCCCCAACATCAATCTTCTGATCGATAGCACGGCAGGCCATGCCATGTTCTCCTTTATGGACGGATATTCAGGCTATAATCAGATCAAATTGGCCGCTCGTGACCAATCGAAAACTTCCTTTACCACGCCCTGGGGTACCTTTTGCTATACAGTCATGCCATTTGGACTCAAGAATGTTGGGGCAACCTATTAGAGAGAGCAATGACAGTTATCTTTCATGACCAGATGCACAAGAACATGGATGCCTATGTGGATGACATCCTGGTCAAATCAAAAGAAGGAAAAGATCATCTTGATGCTCTCGGCCAAGTCTTTGAAAGACTTATTCTCTACAAACTGAGACTCAATCCACAAAAATGCATCTTCGGGGTAGAGTCAGGCAAGCTGCTTGGCTACATGATTAGCAAGAAAGACATAGAAGTAGATCCTGCCAAGGCAAAGGCGATCATTGATATGCCGCCTCCCACTAGTCTTAAAGAGCTGTGAAGCCTTCAAGGTCGCATTCAGTCAATTCGACGCTTCATCTCCAATTTGGCCATATGATGCGAGCCCTTCAATCACTTGCTGAGAAAAGAAGTGAAGTTTGAGTGGGGACCAGAATGTCAGCTCTCATTTGAGCGCATCAAGCAGTATCTTCTCAATCCGCCAGTTCTGAAGCCACCAGAACTTGGAAAGTCGCTCCTTTTATATATTTCCGTCAACCATAATGCTTGTGGCGGATTTCTTCCACAGTACGAGGAAGGCAGCCGAATAGAGCATGCCATCTACTACATCAGCAAGACTTTCATCGATTATGAGAAGAGATATTCTCAGATGGAAAGGACATGTCTAGCCTTAGTGTGGATGTGTCAGAAGCTGAGACATTATCTGATGGCCTCAGAGATCAAAATTCTGTCAAGACTTAACCCTCTCAAGTACATCCTTGAGCAGCCTTTCCTTACTGGACGGATTGCAAAATGGCAAGTCCTACTGATGCAGTACGATTTGAAATATGTTTCCCATAAGTCAGTTAAAGGTCAATCCATCGCAGATCAGTTGGCAGATTTCCCGTTGACAGAAGAGATCAAAGCGGAAGATGATTTCTTTGATGATCGCATTTGCAGTGTTCAGGAATCCTCGATTTGGACTCTATTCTTTGATGGAGCCCGAAACATGACTGGTATAGGAATTGGGATCTTGCTGATCACTCCTGAAAAGGAGATGCTCCCTTATTCTCTCAAACTCGACTTCCGATGTACTCATAACATGGCCGAGTATGAAGCTCTAATACAAGGCCTCAAGATTTTGCAAGACTTTGATGTGAAGAGAGTACACGCCTTCGACGACTCATTACTTGTTGTCAGTCAAGTTAATGCTGAATGGCAAGTCAAGGATTCGAAGTTGATCCCTTATCAAAAGATTGCCTTAGCTCTTATAGGCAACTTTGAAGAGTTTCAGCTCAACCATGTCAAGAGAGAATACAATCACATATCCGATGGCCTAGCCTGCTTAGGCTCTATTTTGTCTTTTAAAGACAGTGAATCCTGTCGTTCCTTCGAGATCGGCAGACTTGATCAGCCTGCCTACATTCCAGTTGAGCAAGTGAGTCAAGTCTGAAAGTGCACTAGGATCGAGGCAACGAGCACTAGAGGGGGGGTGAATAGTGCTTTTTAAAAAAATTTCTGCGGAATATAGAATGATTTTGCAAATCGAAAAGCAAACACACAAAGAACACAAGATTTTATCCTGGTTCGGTCTAACCCGACCTACATTCAGTCCCCAAGCAAAACCCGCTTGAGATTTTCCACTATCAACCTTGTAAACTACAAGATTACACAGACCATAACCGGTCCCACTTTCAGAAACAATCCTACTGAAAGCAAACAACTCCTTTACACCAAGGAGTCCTTCTTTTTACAGAAAAGAAATAACAACTTACAATACAACCTATGAGGCTTCCTTTTGAATGCAAATGAGATGCAATTGGATTTTGAGGTTGTTGAAACACTCTACTCACGAATTCACTATCTCTCAAAGTGATTTGAGTGAAAAACTGAAGTGAAAATATCACGTGAGTGAGAAAACAAATACTTGACTGAATAGGAGTGAAAAGCAATAAGTAAATGATTCAAATCAATTGAATTCTTGTTGTTTCTCTGTGTTTTTTAGTGTAAAATGCACTCATATTTATAGTTAAAAGATTCCATATGTTGAGAGTATGAAAGGGTGTCAAAACAGTCCATTTTGAACGATCAAAATGTTTGAAAAATGAAAAGACACGCCTTTCTGAAGTTTCAGGAAAACAGCAAAATTAGTCGACTGAAACATCAGTTAGTCGACTAATAGTTAGTTATTAGTAGACTGACGGTTATCGTCGGTCGACTGATCTGTTAATCGAGTCGTTTGAAAATCTGAACTTTTGAAACTTAGTCGACTTGAGAAAAGTTAGTCGACTGATAATATCATCAGTAGACTGAAAAACCTTTTAGTCGACTGCTGCTAAAATCTTCTGAAAAACAAACATTCTGTTCGGTCGACTGATAAAAAGCATTAGTCGACTGCTGCTAAATTTTCAGAAAACACATCTGTTTAGTCGACTGATAAAACCATTAGTCGACTGCTGCTAATTTTCCAGAAAACAGACATTCTGTCCAGTCGACTGATAAAATCTTCGGTCGACTAATTTGACAAGAATGACTTTTTAGAAAATATGGCGCGAAAGGATTAGTCGACTGATAAGTCTATTGGTCGACTAATAAACATGAAAATTTAAGAAAAGAGTTTTCTAAAAAGATTTTCAAAAGTGTTTCTTTTAGAAAAGTTTTTCTAAAGACTTTAAAGGTGAAATGCAACCTAAATATGCACTCTAAGTAAGGCTCTTACAAGAATCTAAGACTTTTAATGAATTAAACATTTGCACACAAGTCTTCAAAGATTCTTCATCGAATTCTTCAATTTCTTCATAGTCTTGGCTGAAATGCAGTTGATTCCACTTGCTCATCATCAAAACCTTGTACTTGAAGTATCATGTATGGCTTCATTGTCGTAACAATCTCCCCCTTTTTTATGATGACAAACTTAATCAAAGATGAAGCATTTAGATGCATAGATGGAGATTTTACTCCCCCTATCAATATGCTGCAAAACATTAAAAGTTAGCACATTTAAAGCACATATAACACATATTGATTGGTTTGCATTTCCATTCATCATTTCTTCATGCATTTAGAAATACATTCATTCAAAGCTTTCTTTTTCTCTTAATTTTGCATTTCTCATGCAAGATCTCCTGCAATGTAATTGATATCATCTTTTTCTCAAGATCTCCTGCAATTTCAATGTAATGCTATCTTTATCTTTTTCTCCCCCTTTGTCAGAATCAAAAAGAGTAAGGGCAAAAAATAGCATAAGCAAAATAGAGATACAAGTTTAAAAATATTACAACCCATAAAGTATATATTTCAAAGATCAAAGATCAGAAAAGAGAGTTTAGCAAATCCTTAATGGCAGTTACATCCTTCTGAATTGAAGCAAGTTGTTGAGTCACATCTTCACGAAAAGTGTGTTGATGTAGCTCCAAAGCTTCCAGTCTCTGCATAACTTCATCATGGTCTTGATTTGTTGAAAATTTCTTTCTTTTTGCATGAGATGAAGGTGTCGCAGAAGGTGAAGGTTCAGAAATAGATGGTTCATTAGGATCATATGGTTCAGTTTGATCAACATTTAAAGGAGGCAGATATTTAATTTTCATTCTTTTAAAAATTGTTTGATCAAAGAACTCTTTTTGCTTAATGTATTTTTCATTTGTTAAAGGAACTTTGAAATGTCTAAAAATACGGGTTAAAAGACAACCATAAGGAAGAAATGGTTTTTGTTTCCACAAGTTTGTAAAATACACATTGGCCTAGTTGACAGAAATATTTTCAAATAAAACATAAAGAGCCGTAGATAGATCTGTGGAATAATAATCAAAAGAACTAGTTTTGGGTAGAACATTGTGGGCAAGGATTCGTCCAGCAATGCGTGCACGAGTTTGAAGATTAGTATTTTTGAAAGGAGGGCAGTGAGGTGCTTCTGGAAGAAGAATTTATTCAAAAACTCTTTCATCATTCAAATCAATAGTGTTGAAAAGAGTGTCTGAAGGTGGAATTTCAAGAATTTCTCCAAGTAATTTCGAATCAAACTCGATTTCAACATCACGAACAAGAGAGGACAAAACTCCAGTTTCATGATTCATTTGTAAATTCGTGTAAAACAAGTGAATAAGAAACGGATAGTGAAGGGTATTTGCACAAGCATAAAAAAGATGTGAAATACAAGGAAAGAATTCTCTTATTTTGTAACGAGAAAACAAGTGAAATAGAACATTTCGGCCTGGTAAAATAGGTAGTGCAGAAATTGATCCAAAAGTGTCATAGAGAAGAGGATTGCGAAGTAATCTTAGTGAAAAACCATGTCTTGAAGTAGGTGTAGGAGGAGGAGAACCTAAACCTTTTGCAGATGCAGACTTCGTACGAGGCATGGTAAAAAAGTTACCAAAAAAAAATGTCGGCTTCCAAATAACGTCCGACAAAGAAAAAAAGCTTTCCGGCGATCAAAAACGAAGGTTGATGCTGTGGCTGACGGCGAGGAGAGGTCGACCACAAGGGGATTCCGGCAATACACTGTCATGGCAAGAGAGTTCCGGCATGTTTTGAAGATGCGCCAGTCACTCTGTAGAGCTTAGTATCTACACTTTTACCATTTTCATCTTTATCAAGAGAAGTAGTTGTACTCATAGGATTCCTTCTTGATTTCGAAGAGTCCATCCCAAATCTCTTGAGAAGTTCTTTTGTATACTTAGCCTGATTGATGAAGATTCCTTCTTCAGTTTGCTTTATTTGTAGTCCAAGGAAGTAGTTTAATTCGCCCATCAAGCTCATTTCAAACTCTTCCTGCATAGCTTTAGCAAATTCTTTAGAAAGAGAATCATTAGTAGAACCAAATATTATGTCATCAACATAAATTTGCACAATAAGAATATCTGAATTAGGATTTTTAATAAATAAAGTGGAGTCTACCCGACCAATGGAAAAACCAGATTGTTCTAGAAAGTTTCGTAGTCTTTCATACCACGCTCTTGGTGCTTGTTTGAGTCCATACAAAGCTCTTTTCAATTTGTAGACTTTTTCTGGATATTTCTCATTTTCAAAGCCTGGAGGTTGCTCTACATAAACTTCTTCATTGATGTGTCCATTTAAGAATGCACTCTTAACATCAATTTGATATAACTTGAAGTTCATGTAACTAGCAAAAGCAAGCATCATTCGAATTGACTCTAATCGAGCCACTGGTGCATAGGTTTCATCAAAATCTATGCCTTCTTCTTGATTATAGCCTTGTGCTACTAGCCTTGCTTTGTTACGAATGACTTCACCATTTTCATCCAGCTTATTTCGGAAGACCCATCTTGTTCCAATTACCGGATGATCCTTTGGTCTATCAACTAGATCCCAAACATCATTCCTAGTTAATTGGTTAAGTTCTTCAGACATGGCTAAAAGCCAAAATTCATCATCACATGCCTCATTGATATTCTTTGGTTCTAATTTAGATATGAAAGCAACATTTGCAATATATTTTTCCAACTGCCTTCTAGTTTGGACACCACTCTTTATTTCACCAATAACTTGTTCATGTGGATGATTAGGAACTTCTTTCCAAACCGGTTGAAGAGGAATATTTTCTTGAGAAGTACTCTCTATCAAGGGTTCTTCTTGAAGTATTACTTCTTCTCCTTCGCTTAGAGGTATAACCTGCTCAAAATTCTCATCAAATGCAACATGTAATGATTCTTCAATACAAGATGTTCTTTTATTGAAAATACGATATGCTTTACTTCTAGAAGAATATCCAAGAAATATTGATTCATTTGATTTTGAATCAAACTTATCAAGATTATCTTTGGTATTTAACAAGAAACATTTACTACCAAAAATTTTGAAATATGAGATTTTTGGTATACGATCATAATATAATTCAAAACATGTTTTATGTAAAATTGGTCGAATAAGAACACGATTTAAGACATAACATGCTGTATTAATTGCTTCAGCCCAAAAGTATTTTGGTAAATTTTTATCTTGAAGCATGGTTCTAGCACATTCTTGCAAAGTTCTATTCTTTCTTTCAACAACTCCATTTTGTGGAGCCGCTCTAGGAAAAACAAAGTTGTCAGATATACCATGTAAATCACAAAACTTTAGAAAAGATTCATTTTCAAATTCACCACCATGATCACTACGAATTTTAATAATAGATGTTGATTTTTCATTTGTAATTCTTCTGCAAAGTTTAGAAAATTCTGAAAAAGCATCATTTTTGCTTTTTAGAAAAATCACCCATGTAAACCGAGAATAATCATCTATTATAACAAAAGCATACTTGCTACCATTCAAACTTTGAATTCTAGATGGTCCAAATAGATCTAAATGTAAAAGTTCAAGAGGACGTTTTGTTGAAACTATATCTTTTGCTTTAAAAGAACTCTTGATTTGTTTACCCCTCTGACAAGCATCACATAAGTGATCCTTTTTATATGGTATTCTAGGTAGGCCTCTTACAAGATCATTCTTGGATAATTTTGAAATAATTTTAAAGTTAACATGTCCAAGTCTCTTGTGCCATAACCATTGAATTTCATTTGAAACAATAAGACATTTTTCATTAAAAGAGGGTAATTCATCTAGATATAGTTCATACACATTGTTTCTTCTTTTACCTTTAAAAATGATCTTTTTAGATTGAAAATCAGAAATTAAGCATAAATTATTTTCAAAAGAAACATGAAAACCTTTATCACATAATTGACTGATAGATATTAAATTATGCATTAAACCATCTACTAAAAGAACATTTTCTATCAAGGGAAATTTTGGATTACCAATATTACCAATACCTATCACTTTTCCCTTGTTATTGTCACCAAAGGTGACGGTTCCTCCATCCTTATTTTGGAGGGTGGAAAATAACTCCGACCTTCCAGTCATATGTTTAGAACAGCCGCTGTCCAATATCCATTTGCTCCTTATGTTGTGTACCTACAACAAAATCAGAAAACAGAGCATTTGACCCCTTTCTATTTTCGGGTCCATGAGAGTTAGTCTTAGGAACCCATATCCATTTGGATTTTGGTTTCCTTTGATAATAGATATTCTTTCTATAAAAAGATTTAGAATAAACATTTCTAGAATAATCATTTCTAGATGCATTTCTATTAGAACTATAAAGTTTAGTTTTATGAACAAAAGGTTGAGAATAATGTCTTTGATTTTTCACCACAAGGTTTGGTCTATTTTGAGTATCAAAGAAGCTATATCCCAATCCGGTTTTATTAACCGAGCATCTTTGAGAACCAAGAAGTTTTTCTAGATTCTCTTGACCATTTGTGAATTTGGTCACTATAGAAAGAAGATCTTTTGACTTTTCTTTAAGACTAAATATTTCATTTTGTAAGAGATTGGTTCTAACTCCAATTTCTTTTATCTCAAGCTCTTGGCAAGAATTTTTCTTCTTGAGATCTTCTATTTCTTGAAGTAACACTTTATTTTGAGAGTCAAGAGTTAAATTTTCAGTTTTTAACTCTTTATTTTTAGAACTAAGACTCTTAACACTTTATTCTGCTGTGTTTTTCACCATACCCCTTTAGCCTAGCCTTCCTATAGTTGCTGCATGTTTCATTCACTTGCCCCAATTCATCTATTCTTCATTCATATCACGTATATATATATACATATATATATATATGTAAATACATTAATGACTATATTTCCCTAGCTTAGATTGTCAATATTGTTTTCATCCAGTATTAAGCATAAGATAGGCATGTGAATATCTCATTACTTACATTTCTGGAATCCATGTGAAAGGTGCAAATTCTCTTCTATTTTTCATACTAACTAAGTGCTTTTGCAGGGAACATGTAGAAAATATCATTATTTAGAGTTGCATATTTGATTCCAGATATTGTAATAGCTAGATGTAATGAAAATTTACATTCCTGCTTTAGATAGAATGAATGAGCATTGTAGATATCATGAATTACTTGTTCTTCATGCATTTTTCCTCTATTTCTCAAAATCTCACAATGATGAAACACGAATGGCACGTGCACCATTTCGTAAGAGGTAAATTAATCCTAAGTTGATGATCCATATCAATGGCCATAGTGAGGGTATGGACAAAACTTAGGATTTCTATCTTTTACGAAATAACACTGGACCCATACTGGATCCATTTTCAAAATTCATCATATTTACTCAAATATTTTCTTCTTTTATTAGAGTTTAACTTAGAATTAATTCAATATATATACCAATGGCCATAGTCAGGGTATATTGAGAGTTAATTTCATTTTAAACTCTATAAAAGCACCAAAATGTATTTTATTCTTCACCTGAATTTAAATATAGATTATTATATAATACATTCAATGACCATAGTCAAGGATGTATTATATCCTCAATCTCATTTTAATTCATCCAAAGAATGAAATAGCTTTTCAAAATCCAATTTCAAAATTCTTTTTGAATCATTCATCATTTAGGATAGAACTGCATCATATTTCAAAATTACTTTTTCAAAACTCCAAGTGATGTAAATATCTTCTTCAATCAAATCTTCAAATCCTGTTCATCTTTTTCAAATTCTATTTTCCATCTCAGAGTCCAATTTAACTTTGAGATTTCAATTTCATTCCATATTCAAAAATCCCAAATCATTTTCAAAGTTCAATTTTACTTTGAAAATTCAAATTCATTTTCAAAAGCTCCAATCAAAAGGTTCAATCTTAACTTTGAGATTCTTGATTCATTTCAAACTTCAAATCCCAGGACTAAATTGACTTAGGATTCATCTGTATATTCAACATTCAACTTCTAAAATTTCCCTTTTCCCAAACTCAAATCAGACTTAGAAATTCTTGAATTAACTCCAAGTCTATTTTTTTCTAAAATTCAGCACTCATATTAGATCTCAGACTTCGGATCCAATTTCTCTTTAGGATCCAGAATTCAATCACACTTTGGATCTCAGATTTCAGATCCAATTCTTCTTCAGGATCTAGACTCCGATTTCACTTTGGATCTTAGACTTCATATCCAAATCCATTCTAGGATCCAGAACCCAATTCTATTGTGGATCTCAGATCCAAATCCATTCTAGGATCCAGAACCCAATTCTATTGTGGATCTGAGACTTCAGATCCAAATCCATTCTAGGATCCAGAACCCAATTCTATTGTGGATCTCAGATTTCAGATCCAATTCCATCTTAGGATCCAGGATCCAATTCTACTTTGGATCTCAAACTTCAGATCCAATTCCATATTAGGATCCAGAGTCCAACTCTATTTTCGTATCCAAAAACCATCTTGGATTCAAAACCTTGAATCCAATTCCATTCCAAAAATTCCAGATTCAAATCCCATCTTGAATCCCATATTTTAAATCAACTTCTCAAACCAATTCCACTTCATTCAGATTTCAAGATCAAGTTTCCATTTCGGATCCTAAATCCAAAAAAATTCAACTTTGAACCTTATCTTAGACTCAAATTTCATCTTGAAAATCCAACTTTTAAATCAATTCCATTTTTCAAATGTTGATCAAAATTCCCAGTTCTATCTTTCCTTTTGATTCAATTCCATTTTTTTTTTAATTCAAAGTCCATTTATGACTTTGAAAATTCCTTTTATCTCAAAACTTCAAAATCAATTTCCAAATTCCAGATTCATATTCCAAGCTCTTGAATATTCTAAAACTTAGAACTTTAATCTTAAGTTCTGAGTTAGGAATCATTTCTTCACTTTATCAATTTCACTTGGAAATTCTTCAAAACATTTTCAAAAGGAGCATACATCTTGGCATTTGCACAAGCATGATTCATTGTGCATCTAGACTTAGGATAAACACTTAGATAATTTCTTAGCAAAGCAAAAGGCATTAATTCGACCCTTGGTTCGATTACCCCTGGTAAAGGCGCCAGGAACGGTCGAACCTCGTACCGACGAGCGGATCCCGTCCCCTGATTTTCCCGCAAATATTTCAAAAACGGAGGCGAGTTATTTCAAAATATTTTCAGAATTAAGGTCAAGTGAGACCGCGCAAAATAGTTCCTTTTCTCTCTTTCTTTCTTTCTTTTCTCTTCTCTTTTCTTTCTTTTATTTTCTTCCCTTCAAAAAGGAGGAGAATAGAGGTTAAAAAAGGAAAAGAGAAGGAAGAGAGAGAAGTCATAAAGAGGAAAAATTTTGCGATGATCACAGTTTTGGCGACCGTGATGGGACACGTCTTCGTCCGGTCGAATTTGTGCCTTTGCTTTGCCTTTATATGATCTAAGTTTTTATTCTAACATATGTCAGCTACATTTCCATGCAAACCTTAGGAGCCTAGACTCTGTTCTAAAGCTGACATCATTGCATATAGGATCTAAGTATGGTTTGGTAGGACCATATTGAGGAGATTATATCCATGTTCACATTAGACTTAGGTTTTAAATACAACTCTCCTCAATCTTAGGGATTGAATGCAAAAACAATGTATGCAAGTGTATGCTTCTTTTTAAAATCTATCTCTTTAGGACTTGCATTAGAGCCTTCTGATTTTATTGCATGTTGATCATATTTTGAAAACATCACTACCTATATTGTCCCGGTCTTCACGTTGCTGGGCTGTCTCACTGAACCATAGTTTGGGAGAGAGCCTCACAACTGGACCACTTATTTGGGTTCGCGCCCCCGTACCACGTACCTAAGGGCCATAGTCCGAGGTATATCGGTAGGTGCTCAAGGATGTTGGGAAGCCCTTACCTTAGAACCGGAGAAATATCTTATATGCCACGTATTTCGAGCTTCGGCTTGAGTATATCGGCACACCTTGATTGGAATCAGATGATCTGAACCATAGAGTTAGGATTAAGGTCCTACAAGCTATTTTCAAATATTGCATATAGAGTCAGACTTTAGGGAGTGTTGTGTGCGCATCCTTGTTTGTGCAGCTATGATTATGCGATGTTTTCCTTGTGTTCTCCTATATCGACCTCTTTTAAAACCCTGGGTGTACTATTTAAAACTTTCTCTATTTTTCAAAAACCCCAGGTGCATATTTTTCCCTTTGCCTATATTCTTTTCCTTTTTATTAAAAACCCTGGAATGTCTTTTTCAAACCCCCTGTTCTTTTCAAAATTTCCAGGATTAATGTTTGTCCCCTTCTTTCATCAAAAAGTCTATCCGTAAGTCCTGCATTCTACCTGACTCTCTTCCTTTTTTGCCTCAGTATCACTCCGATGGCATCCGAATCTCCCGATGCTATCTTTCCTTGGGATCATGTCTTCTATCAAATAAGGGATGGAACCCCAGATCATCGGGTCATCCAGTCTCGTACCTTCTTCCCTCGGTGGTACTATTCTTGGTTCACCGCCTTCTCGCGTATGTTCCCAGACCACTTGGATGATTGTGTATTGGAGATGGCATCGGCAGTTGGCAAGCGAACCATCAACGGCAGTATGATTCAAGCTATGGCAGAGCGATGAAATCCGCGTACCTGCACGTTTTGGTTTCCGTGGGGAGAGATGACTATGCTAATGGACGAGTTCAATGATATCATGGGATTGCCAGAACCAGCTGGTCAGCCAGATGATCCCGTCGAGCAGCAATTTTTGATCAATGTCAAAGGGGTAGATGTTCGAGAAGCATTGGCCAGAGCTACAGGGAGCAGATCCTGGCCTCTCACAGAGATTAGCGGAAATCAGTTCATCGACCTATTCGACCTCTACAACAAATATGGGGCCTACGAAGAAGTTGATACCTTATCTCGGACAGCGAAAGAAAGGATCCAGCATGCCATGGTCCTATGCACATAGGGGCTGGCATTCTTTCAGGATGGTCAAAATTTCATCGATATCAGAGTTGCCCAACTTTTTCGAAGATGGGGAAGCAAGCAGACCCGTCAGCTTTCAATATCCATGGCAGCTCTAGCTTTTCTCTACAGAGGATTAGCGCGTTTCGCCCTCGGAGAGACCATTCTGGTGGAAGGATACACGTATGCCTTGCAGTCATGGTTCCTGCGACATGTGCCAACAAAAGCCAATTCTTTCAGATTCAGCAGCAAGCAGCCGAAGTCAGCCATTCAGTGCCGAGTTTTGATCGAAAAACTGCATCAGGAGGAAATCGTTTGGGACTTCTTCGACAGAAGAGAGACCATTCCTCGCTACACCTATGCTCGTGACAAGCGCTACAAACTGCTCGGCCCGTTCTTTTGCGTAGACTATTAGCCAGAGAGATGCCTCAGACAGTTTTCGCAGCGGCAGGTTCGTGCCAACACTCGCTTCCCGACAGGCCGCATGCCAGAGTTCGATCTACGGTCAGATCAGTGGTCTGGAGCATACCACGTCGCCAAATACAATTGGGACTCCTTTATTCCTTTGTCTATATTTCCTGGTCCTAATGTATCATCAGAGTATCAAGAATGGTGGCAAACTGTCTGCCCACCTTCTCTTTGTATTTAAAATTTCGTCATCAATGAAAATGCAAGCTTTTATTCTGATAAAAAGCCTTTTTGCCGAATCTTATTTTATGTTATATGGTTATGGATTCATCCCCAACAATGAGATTCCTTTTTGTCTATTCTCGCCTGGGTCATAAGGTGCATTTTGTCACCATAAAAGGATAGTGCAATCATTAATTTGCCAATTCCTTCCCTCATGCCTTTTTTTTAAAAAGAAATCACATTTTCAAAAATTTCCTCCGAACCCTAATTATTCTTTTCACCTTCATAGGAAATCACTGGCATTTGCATTATGGTTGTAACAAGGGCAGGAAAAGAAACAGTCCCTCAACACAGCGACAGCGAGGCCGAAAGGATGGATTCTCCCAAATCAGTCAGAGGACAGAATCAAACAGATGATATCGATCCAGCCATGTATAATCTGTTTAAAAGAATGATGACTGAACAGGCCGAGGCCAGTCAGAAAGAAGCTGTTCCAAAGAGCAAGCCAAAGAAGAAGGCTGTAGAGAAACCAGTCAGGATTGTTAGAAAGCAAGTACAGCCCGACACCGCTTCTGAAGAAGCAGAATCAGTTGAGGAATCAGAAGAGGAAGAGCAGCTTGTCTATCAGAATCCTCCACCGCAGTTTGCAAAGACCGCTGCAGAGCCCGAATCAATCAACAAGCCCGTTCTGGTTAATGATCCAATGCAAGAGCAGATGAAAGAAATGAATAGGGCCATCAAGGATATTCAGGCTAAAAGTAAAGGCAAGCAGACCTACTCTGGTGAAGATTTTTACCATGGTCTGGACGGGGATGACAATCTAGAGAATCTCCCTCGAAAGTTCCTTAAATTCGATGGAACCAGTAACCCCAAGGCTCATTTGGCCACCTTTTATGCAGAGTGCGGCCGCTTCAGAAAAGATAATCGGGCGTTATTCATATGCTTTCCTCGCAGCCTTGAAGGGGTAGCAGCCAGGTGGTATGCAAACCACATTAATCCTATCGAACTACAAGAGTTCGATAAAGTTGTCAACTTATTCATTGAGCGCTTCATGTTCAATGTTGAAGCCTCACCAACCCTCAATCATCTGTACAATTTAAAACAGATGGAGAATGAGAAAGCCAGTGAGTTCATCCACAGGTGGAGGAGCACCTGTAACAGAATGAAGGTCCCTATCCCGAAGGAGCACGCCCTGCAGATTTTTCTGAATAACTTTGCCCAGCCTTTGAGGAACCTCATTTCCACTTCACCTGCCAAGTCATTCATCAAATTAATTGAGAGAGCCGAGTGGCTCGAGACCGGCCTGGACAATAGTCTATACGAAGGATATCCTTTTGTCAGAGGAAATCCTGATTAAAAGAAAAAGGCGCACGTCGCCTATGCCGCAAGATTGACAGATCAGGGCAGCAGTGGTTCCGGCAAAAAGAAGAACAAGAAGGGCCGCAACAAGAATTCAGGACATCTCAGTGCCGAAAGGGCAAACTCGGCAGCCCAGAAAGGAAAATTTGTTAGGCCCATCCAACCAGCGCCCCAGCCAAAAGCGAAGCAGCCAGAAAAGCCGAAGCACGAAGGTTGGAGTTATGATCGGGAATTTTCAGCATTAGAGCAGTACCGCGAAGACATCTTAGAATATATGACTTCGAAAGGAATGATTAAGCTCCCCAAGGTGGCAGATCCTCCTGTTGCTATGGGTAAATGGACTGATAAATTCTGCAAATTCCATCGAACTGTCGGACACGACACCGAGCACTGTTTTGTCCTCAAAAACATCATTCAAGATTGTATTGACAAGAACATGTTAATTGAGGACGAGGATGAGCAACAGCCAGAAGTCTTGTCCAAACCATTCCCTAAGCATTCAGCTTCGGTCATCTTAGAGCAAGCATTCTCTTTGCAAGACAGTATCCAACCATGTTCTAGACAGAACATTCAGGATCAACATCAGGTCCTAGTCCTTCGCCAGGCACAGTCATCCGTCAAGAGGGCGGATGTCATCCCATCTTCCAGCAAACCAACAAAGGCAGCAACAGGAACTACCAAGATAGTCCCCAGGATCCCGAAGCGCTTTATCAAGGCAGCTTCGAAGAAAGAAGAGGCTTCAGGGTCAGTTCAGAAGCCGATTACTGCATTATCCAACATCTCTATCCTGGACCTGACTCACGCTTCATCTGAGCACCAACAAGTGCTAGAGGATCTTCTTAGAAAGATCAAAGTCAAGCCTAGCACGACCCCGCAAGATATGGCTCAGATCGTCAATCAGGCCATGACGAATGCACCAATCACTTTTCTGATGAGGATTTGCCAAAGCCTCATTCGTTTCACAACAACGCCCTATACATAGTAGTGCGGACCAGGGGCATGACAGTCCCTCATGTACTCGTTGATGGAGGTAGCAGCCTCAATATCTGTCCAGAGATGACAGCCAAGGCATTGGGCCTAAAAGAAGAGGAATACACCCCAGATCCGATCACTATCTACGGTTTTGATAACCATGGACAAACAACCAAGGGGAAGATATTTCTTGAGATCTTCATCAACTATTCGGTGCATACTGTACTCTTCCATGTGGTCAATGTACCACCAACATACAATCTGCTCCTCGGACGCACTTGGATTCACAATGCCAATGCAGTCCCATCAACCCTGCACCAGTGTATCAAATGGTCGAAGGGGGGCATGATCACTACGGTCCTAGGAGAGGATCCGGAAGAACGACTCCCGCAGTCGATGATTCCCCGTCCTACTTTCACTGCCGACATCCCAAGCATCCGGGAAGCCGAAGAGATTGATCTGAGCGAAAGTCTGGATATGTTAAACTTGAAAGAAATCCAGCCAACAGAAAATGTCACCGCAGTTGTTCAGTGGCAGGGACCTCGCTTCTTCAAGCTGGGAGGACGCCTCGACTACACCTCATTCAAAGATCACCCTCTGTTTCCTCGATTCTCAAAATCGAGGAAAGGATTTGATCTTCTGATGAAGCATGGGTATCAGCCCTTCAGGGGTCTAGGCAAAAATGAAGACGGCATTCTGGAGCCGATCATCCCTGTTCAGCATGTCACCGACACAGGCTTGGGTTTCACCGGTCAGTCATCCGGCAGAAAGACCATCTTCGTCAAGGGAGCTCAATAATGAAGACAATGCCAGTGTTTTCTGTTCTCTTTCCTTTTTGTCATCTTGTAAGGGCAAGATCCGCCCCAATTTCTTTCCTTGTCTCAAACAGTCGCTTGTAAATATCAAAGTTTACTTAATCTATGAAAAGTTTGTTCGCTCTGTTCATCTTGGTATACACAAATTCTCTGCTTATATCCTTATCTATGTTGACATTCTCTATCTCTGTACAAAAGGCTATTTTTCAGATATTTCCCCTTTTTCTCAAAAAACTCCTTTTTACTTACAGGATTGCCGTAATCATGGCTCCTAAGTCATTCAAAAAGCTCGTTATCAATACCAACCTTTTTCAAAATAAACCAGCCAAAGCGTGCAAAGCGAAGGCAGGGGCAGAAGTCAGCAGAATGACAGAGCGGATTGAGGAGTTGGCAGAATTCGACTCGACGATTCAAGATTTGCCAGAATTTGCCAGCATTCAGAAGCGGGATGGACCATCGCCGTTGGTTCAGGATCCAACAGAGGATGTCAATATTGGTTCAGAAGGTGATCCAAGAATCCTCAAAATTGGTTCCAATCTAAGTTTTGATGAGAAGGAAAGGCTCATCTACTTCCTCAAACAGCATCAGGAAGTCTTCGCTTGGACTTATGAGGATATGCCAGGTTTAGACTCCAAGTTAGTCGAGCATCGCCTTGTGTTGAAGCCAGATTGCAAACCAATCAAGCAGAAACTCAGAAAAATGGATCCTCGAGTAGCACCACAAGTTAAAGAAGGACTTGAGGAGTTGTTAAAGGCAGGATTCATTCGGACCATTGAGTATCCAGACTGGTTGGCAAACATTGTGGCAGTCCCCAAAAAGAATGGCAAAGTTCGGATTTGTATTGACTTTAGAGATCTGAACAAAGCAACCCCGAAAGATGATTATCCACTCCCCAACATCGATCTTCTGATCGATAGCACGGCAGGCCATGCCATGTTCTCCTTCATGGATGGATACTCGGGCTACAATCAAATCAAATTGGCCGCTCGTGACCAATCCAAAACTTCTTTTACCACGCCTTGGGGCACCTTTTGCTATACAGTCATGCCGTTTGGACTCAAGAATGCCGGGGCAACCTATCAGAGAGCAATGGCAGTTATCTTTCATGACCAGATGCACAAGAACATGGATGCCTACGTGGATGACATCCTGGTCAAATCTAAAGAAGGCGAGGATCATCTTGATGCTCTCAGCCAAGTCTTTGAAAGACTTATTCTCTACAAGTTAAGACTCAATCCGCAGAAATGTGTCTTCGGAGTAGAGTCAGGCAAGCTGCTTGGCTACATGATCAGCAAGAAAGGCATAGAGGTGGATCCGGCCAAAGCAAAGGCAATCATCGACATGCCGCCTCCCACAAATCTCAAAGAATTAAGGAGCCTTCAGGGGCGCATTCAGTCTATTCGACGTTTCATCTCAAATTTGGCCATGAGATGCGAGCCTTTCAATCACTTGCTAAGAAAAGAAGTGAAATTTGAATGGGGACCAGAATGCCAGCTCTCATTTGAACGCATCAAGCAGTATCTCCTCAATCCACCAGTTCTGAAGCCACCCGAACTTGGAAAGCCGCTGCTCTTATATATTTCTGTCAACCACAATGCTTGTGGCGGATTTCTTGCACAGTATGAGGAAGGCAGCCGAATAGAGCATGCCATCTACTATATCAACAAGACTTTCATCGATTACGAGAAGAGATATTCTCAGATGGAAAAGACATGTCTAGCCTTAGTGTGGATGTGTCAGAAGCTGAGGCATTATCTAATGGCATCAGAAATCAAGATCCTGTCGAGACTCAACCCTCTCAAATACATCCTTGAGCAGCCTTTCCTTACTGGGCGGATTGCGAAATGGCAAGTCCTCCTGATGCAGTATGATTTGGAGTACGTTTCTCAGAAATCGGTCAAGGGTCAGTCCATCGCTGATCAGTTAGCAGATTTCCCGTTGACAGAAGAGATCAAAGCAGAAGATGATTTTCCTGACGATCGCATCTGCAGTGTTCAGGAATCTCCACTCTGGACTCTTTTTTTTTTGATGGAGCCAGAAATATGTCTGGTATAGGAATTGGGATCTTGTTAATCACTCCTGAAAAGGAGATGCTCCCCTATTCCCTCAAGCTCAATTTCCAATGTACCCACAACATGGCTGAGTATGAAGCTCTAATACAAGGCCTCAAAATTTTGCAAAGCTTTGATGTCAAAAGAGTACACGCCTTCGGGGACTCATTACTTGTTATCAGCCAAGTTAATGCTGAATGGCAAGTCAAGGATTCAAAGTTAATCCCTTATCAGAAGATTGCCTTAGCTCTCATAGGCAACTTTGAAGAATTTCAGCTCAATCATGTCAAGAGGGAATACAATCACATAGCTGATGGTTTAGCCTGCTTGGGCTCTATTTTATCTTTCAAAGACAGTGAATCCTGTCGTTCCTTCGAAATCGGGAGACTTGATCAACCTGCCTACATTCCAGTTGAGCAATTAAACCAGGCCGCTCAGAAGGAAAAGCCTTGGTATCAAGACATCAAAAGCTTTATTGAAACCGGTGAGTTTCCAGCAGAAATGCCAAGAAAGGAGCAACATGCGATTCAACGCATGTCAGTCCGCTATTTTATCCTTGCCAATACTCTCTACCGTTGTGGGTTCAGTTCTGAGTATGCCAGATGCTTAGACAAAGACGAAGCCATGGAAGTTATCCAAGAGGCACACGAAGGAATTTGTGGCGGCCACGTCGGCTACCAAACACTCGTCAAGCAGATTATCCGCGCGGGATATTATTGGAAAACCATGCAGCAAGATTGCCACCAATTTGTAAGGAAATGCGTCAAGTGTCAGATGCACGCGCCTTCCATTCATGCGCCAGCTGCATACTTGCAATCCGTAGTCTCTCATTGGCCCTTTTCGATATGAGCCTTCGACGTAGTTGGTCCGATCACTCCTTCTGCATCAAATGGTCACAAATACTTCCTCGCAGCTACGGAATACTTCACCAAATGGGTCGAGGTTGTAACTCTGCGAACAGTAGAAGGCCGACATGTAGTTTCATTTATTCACAAAAATCTTCTCTGTCGCTTCGGCGTCCCACATGACATTGTGTCAGATAATGGCAGCCATTTCAAGAATGAGAAGATGAAAACCTTCTGCTCGAAGTTCGGGATTCATCATCACTTCTCAGCTCCTTACTATCCCCAAGGGAATGGCCAGGCTGAGGCCACCAACAAGATTTTGATTCGCATTCTGGAAAGAGCAGTGGAAACAGGCCGTGATTGGCACGAGAAGATGCACGATGCACTTTGGGCGTACCGAACCACCATTCGAACCCCAACAAATGCTACGCCTTCAGAGCTTGTTTATGGAACAGAGGTGGTGTTACCTCTACATGTTCAGAAGCCCGCACTCAAGTTTGCGTCGCTCATTCAACTTGCACTTGATCAGTATCAACAGCAGAGATTGGTACAACTTGATCTTTTAGACGAGAAAAGACTCAAGGCAGCAGAGCACGCACAAGCCTATCGTCGAAGGATAGCTAGGCACTATGCAAAATCCGTTATTGAGAGAAGATTTCGAGTCAATGATCTTGTGCTCAGATCGACAGCTCATCTCAAGCATCGGCCGAAGGGCAAGTGGTCACCCAATTGGGAAGGCCCTTATGTGGTCAAGGAAGCATTGCCCCGTAATTCCTATCGTCTGATCAATGCAGATGGAGCGGAACTGCCAGATCCTATTAATGCTCTACATTTGAAAAGATTTTACACTTAAAATCCTAGCCTTTTGTACTCTTCAAAAGAATCTCTCTCAATAAAGTGACAATTTTTCTATTAAATTCTCATATCTTCTCCCTGATACTGGGGCATTTTTTTTTTATTTTGATCTATACATGTCTTCCTTCGTCATATGCAGACAGGATTAGACGAACTCTCTTTCTGAAAAATTCGTCAATCTTTTAGTTAATCTATTTTTAAATTACATCTATTTCATTTTCTGACTTAATTGAATCTTCATTGATTTATTATCCATTTTATCATTTTGTCAAGTATTTATCAAGTTTTTATCAAATTTTTAAATTTTATCGATCTTTTATTTTGCATCCCTCTCAGGTTAAGGGTTAAAACCTGAACTACTTCCCATAAACTCTTCAATTCATATTAATCTTTCATTCATTCTCCTCCAGGATAAAGGAAAAATCTTGAAGTCATCAAAATTCAGACCATCTTAGGTCAAGAATCTTGAATAAATCTTTGTAATCGGCGGAACCTATTCACGCTTTTTGTCAATCCTTTCAATCCAACTCCTGGATAGGAATTGTCTCCTTTTTCATCTGGGTTCCGATTCGGATTTTTCTTATTATATATTATCATTTTGAAGTTTTAAGTTCCGACTTGAACTTCCTTTTGAATCCAACGCTCGTGTTGGACAATTCTTTGTTTTGAGAATTCGAGTTTTCAAACCCGATTCTCACTTACTTGCTTGTATTTAAAAACCGGGTTCCGACTCGGGTTTTCCTTCTTGTATATTCTCATTTTTGAAGTTTCAAGTTCCGACTTGAACTTCCTTTTGAATCCAACGCTCGTGTTGGACAATTCTTTGTTTTGAGAATTCGAGTTTTCAAACCCGATTCTCACTTCCTTGCTTGCATTTAAAAACCGGGTTTCGACTCGGGTTTTCCTTCTTGTATATTCTCATTTTTGAAGTTTCAAGTTCCGACTTGAACTTCCTTTTGAATTCAACGCTCGTGTTGGACAATTCTTTGTTTTGAGAAATCGAGTTTTCAAACCCGATTCTCACTTCCTTTTTGTATTAAAAACCGGGTTCCGACTCGGATTTTCCTTCTTTTATATATATTCTCATTTTTGAAGTTTCAAGTTCCGACTTGAACTTCCTTTTGAATCCAGCGCTCCTATTGGACAATTCTTTGTTTTGAGAATTCGAGTTTTCGAACTCGATTCTCACCTTCTTTTTTGTATTAAAAACCGGGTTCCGACTCGAATTTTCCTTCTTTTATATATATTCTCATTTTTGAAGTTTCAAGTTCCGACTTGAACTTCCTTTTGAATCCAGCGCTCCTGTTGGACAATTCTTTGTTTTGAGAATTCGAGTTTTCGAACTCGATTCTCACCTTCTTTTTTGTATTAAAAACCGGGTTCCGACTCGGATTTTCCTTCTTTTATATATATTCTCATTTTTGAAGTTTCAAGTTCCGACTTGAACTTCCTTTTGAATCCAGCGCTCCTGTTGGACAATTCTTTGTTTTGAGAATTCGAGTTTTCAAACTCGATTCTCACTTTCTTTTTTGTATTAAAAACCGGGTTCCGACTCGGATTTTCCTTCTTTTATATATATTCTTATTTCTGAAGTCTCAAGTTCCGACTTGAACTTCCTTTTGGATCCAATGCTCGTGTTGGACAAAATTGTTGGGTTGAGAATTCGAGTTTTCAAACTCGATTCTCACCCATTTTCTTATATTTGAAAAACCGAGTTCCGACTTGGATTTTTGCTTTTGTATATCCTTATTCTCCCAAAGTTCCTCCATTATTTCCCCTTCAGGATAAGGGATAATCCTGAAACACCGGCAATCATTCTCGCTCAATTCTCAAATATCTTCGAATGTCGGTCTCATTTTCAAATCCTCTTTTTGAAAAATCCAGTGCTCGTACTGGCGTGCATTTTTCAAAAAACCCAGCGCTCGTACTGGGGCATTTTTTTTTGAAAAATCCAGTGCTCGTGCTGGCACATCTAGCGCTCGTGCTAGTGCTTGGCTGACTAATCAATTGGCCCTTCAGGTTCAGTCTTTGTGTTAACCAAGCATCATCATTGCAAGCTCTAAATTCTCAATTTCGACCTCCAAGTCATCATTTTATCAAAAAAATCAATCTTTTTCTCTTGCGAAGGACCCTCTTCAGGGAGAGTTCGAGGGAGCTCGTTCCTTTCGCATGCAACCATACTCCGTTCGCAGGAACCCTCTTCCAGGGAGAGTTTGAAGGGACTCGTTTTCTTCGCGAACAGTTTGCAAAACAACAACCAGCTTTACACAAAAGAACCCTTTTTCTAGGGAGGGCCTCGACGGAAGCTCATTTCTTTTGTGGCCCCTGTTTTATCATCTTTGGCCAACCCCTTCACAGAGGACCCTCTTCTAGGGAGAGTGTGATGGACTCGTTCCTCTGTGATACTTTCTCAACTTTGTTTTTCGGCCATCTTTCCATAAGAGAAGCCTAGAGATAGGGAGTTTTGACGAAAACTTAATTTCTCTTCGAAAGTTCCGTTTTGCAAACACCTCCTCTTTCAGGGAAGAGAGGAGTATTTCCAACTTCCCATTCAGGTAAGGGCTTAAGCCTGAGTCTCTCTTTTTGGGGAAAAAGAGAGGAGAATTTTGTCATGGATGTGTCGATTCGATATCAAGCGACCTTCGTCAAGGATTTTCTAGAATACGTTGCCAATTTGCTATCAAAAGTCATTGTTGATCTCAAAATTTTTTATCACACAAAGAATTATCTCAAACTATCTTTAGTATCATTTTCAAAAGAGCAAGACTCTTACGAAATAAGAGCTAAATTCAAGCTTTTTCTGTTGATCGACCAAGAGGATGAAGGGAAAATCCTCTATATGACCGGCAAAGGAAAATTCAATGATGTTGAAAAGCCATAAGTGAACTTATATTGATCATAGCTGTGGCGCATTCTTAAAGATTATTCTTTTGGCAGTAAGGTAGTGGAAATATCCTGGGCAGTAAAAAGAACCTACCCAATCTGTATATCCTCAGCCATCCAGGTTAAGCTGCAAATCAAATATCCGCAAAAGGGATCTCTCAATTGTCGTCAAGATGAAGGCGAATTAAGCGAGTAGACCCCCGGGCCAAAGAAGATTTGAAACATCTCCAAGATGACGGAGTTTGCGACAGATCCTTCCAGGGAAAGTTCGGATCACCGTCGAGATGAAGGCGGATGCGATGGACCCACCGACAAACCCTAAAAGATATTTGATTTCTGCTATCATTTAGAGATTTCAACCCAAGGACCAATGTCATAATTCCTGAGAAAGAAAAAGAAGGATCGGAACATCTCCAAGATGAAGGAGTTTGTGATGTACCCTTCCTCGAAAAAGAGAGAAAAGTCAGGACATCTCCAAAATGAAGGAGGATGTAAAAGAACCCAGAAAAGATCCATGGTTCAAAAAGAGTGCAAACAGATCATCATGAGAAATGCCCAGGATATCAAACTGCCCGAAACTGTCAAGAATCATCTTTACCTATGTGAAATTCTTTATCAATGTCTTTTCACCTAATTGCTTTTATGAAGCTAAGAATGTTTCCTCTTCTTTTCATATTAGGGAAATTGATATCTTCCTTGAGGAAACTCAACAGCAACAAATTTGAATTTTAGATCTCAAAATCTACAGAGTTGGCCCAATTGAAGCTAATACTCTAGGTAGAGAGAGGTGATATCTTCAAACATGAGCACAATTCAATCATTCTGAATCAACTACAATTTTTGGCATCTTATTGGCAATATTTTCTAATTATCCCAACATGAAGTTTGAACTTGAGGTCGTTTTGACGTATCCTGACGTCATCCCTCCTTAGGACTGAAAAGTCCTTTCCTTCCGTCTGATCTGAGCGCTCTCAGATTCGCACACTTCCCTGTGCTCCCCACTGTCCCGCCATAGACAGTACCCGCTCAGGATAAGGGTTAAACCTAAACTTCTTTGCAAAAGATCTGTTATTGTTAAGAGCTATTTTCAGTCTCAGCAATGAGGCGCCCAAGAACAACCCCTTTTCAAGCTTTAGGGACCCCCATTTTCATTCTTTTGCAAAAACCCCTCGTGGACTTGTTGTGGAAAAGTCTAGAGGCCCATCACAGTTTTCCTCGCTCCTCGAGGATTCTACATCCATTCAGGCTAAGGATTAAACCTGTTACCTCGCCCCTCGAGGTACAAACCCAAACCTTCTACGAGAGGTCGTCTGTTTTTGAAAGCTGATTTTAGTCTCAGCAATGAGGCGCCCAAGATCATCCCTTTTCCAAAGCTTTAGGGAACCCCTTGATTTTCTCTTCTCGCAGACCCCTTTCAGATTTGTTCATCCAAATTCTGAAGGTCCCATCACGGTTTCTCCATTCAAAGATTCTGCATCATCTCCCACTCAGGTCAAGGGTTAAACCTGAATCTCGCTTCGGCGATGCATTTGTTGTCCCATCACGGTTTCTTCACTCAAAGATTTTGTATGGTCGTCCCTCTCAGGATAAGGGTGAAGCCTGAACCTCGCTCTGCGAGGTACCTTCCTTTCAGGTTTGGGTTAAACCTGAGCCTCGTTTAGACGAGGTAATCCTTCCCATCCCATCATGGTTTTCCCCACAAAGGAATCTGTGCTCTTTGTACATCCATCCAGGAAAGGATCGTCCTTGAGTTCCGTCACATGAGGCATTTCTCTCATAAATGTCCCATCAAAGTCCTCGTATATTCCTTTCCCCATTCAGTTTATTTTGATATATCTTCGTCCCATCCAGGTTAAGGGCTAAACCAGAGTCATTTCAAAGGGGTGATCTTGTCTCACCCACGAGACTTGATCAAAATCCTTATCTTTCACCATTTCGAGATCTTCGCCCAAAGTCCCATCGCGATTTCCTCATTTCTATCATTCAGTCGTGTCATTGTCAAGGGTTTCATCCCCCCAGGACCATTCAAGATAAGGTTTCAAGCCCAAAGAGCCGTGTTTTCAAAATAAGTCTTCCACATCCAGCTCGGATCAGCTGACTGGGGCATTTTTCAAAATTTGGAGTGTGTCTTTGCCACTAAGCTCGGCTTTCAACCGGCTTAGTAGCAAAGAGGGGCATCTGTGAACACCCCAAATTTTTCAAAATGTTGTAAATATCCCCTTCTCTGCCCTTTGCCCCCATTTTCTAGGTAATTGAGTCGGTTTTAAATCTAAATTCCATTTTGTTTCTCAAAATTTGGTTGAAATTAAATTCATTTTCCACATCTAACTCAATTTCGGATCCGGATCCATTATCAAAATCCAAATCTGAGTTTCATTATCCAATTTTAAATTAAATTCTCAAAATTACCAAAATAATCTTTTAAAAAGCTCAGACTCTTCGTCCGGTATCCGTTTGGATCCATCGTATTATATTCTTCAATTCGAGGTTTAAAGCTCGAATATTTTCTCAAAACTTGGGTCCAAACCCATTCTTCTGAAGAAATCTCTCCGAAATGGTCTGAAATTCTCAGAAAAATACTTTTGTAAATATCTCTCAGAAAAATACAAAAAAATTAGTTTTAATCCTTGTTTTCTTACAAACTTTAGGATTTTATTCTAAAAATACAAAAAATGAAAAAATCATGCAAAAAAAAAACCCAAAGAAATTAGGGAAGACTACGCGGTTTTTTTTTTAAGATTTTTGCCGAAAAACTCACCTTTAACCATCTTTTTAGAAAAACCTGAAAAGGAGGCCTGTTTTTGGAAAAACCAAATTTCGAGGTTTGAGGGTCGAGTTAGGGTTTTTGAAAACCCTAACTCGCTTTCCTCCCTCGGCCACTCTCTCCATCCCGCCATCACCAAGCCTCCCCCATGTGCGAGACCCCCTCTCGAAACCCCCATGGCCTCCATCAGCCCTCCATCGCAAACAGCTTGCCGCACCCCCTCACCTACCCTTCATCTTCAACGGCCTCGCACGTCTCCTGCCAGCCCCATGTGCGACATTAGGCTCCACCCTTCATCACCGAGTCCCCCCTCAATGGGATTATCGATCTACAACAGAAGCCCTCCTTCTCGAGGCTTCTCCTTTTTCTATAAAGGAAAGCCAATGAGAAAGAAAAGGGGGAGGAGGATTCTTTTTTTTTAGCTAACATCGATCGGCATCCACGAAGCATCCGCTCTTCACCCTCCTTCGGATTTCCTTCCCCTCTCCTCTTCATCATCAGACAGAAACTTAAGAGGAGGGTAGAAGGGAAGCTCCATCGGAACTCTTGCAATCCGGTAAGGTTCCTTCCTCTTCTCCCCTGATTTCTGATATCTTTTTCTTCTCATTCCCTTTATTAATCGCTTTTTTCTTTTCTTTTTTCTTTTTTTTCTTCTTTCCTCCTCTAATCTCTAATATTTTTCTCGTGTTTCTCCTGTTCATCGTCCTGTTTAGCGCACTTCTGGTGGTACCGCTTTGCTCATAGCAATGTTGGACCACCTACGCGCAAAATCAAAGGGAACAGATCGAACTCCCACACTTATTTTTTTTTTTTTTCTTTTCTTTCTTTCTTTCTCTTCTTTTCCTTTCGTAGTTCATTTTTTTTTTCTTCTTCTTCGCATCTCTTGCTTTTACCCATTAATCGTTTTGAAATAAACACAGGATCATAGTTAAATAATACTTTAAAATGTCATTGAATGTTGGGTAAGTATCGTAGACAGTAACAGTTTGAATAATGGTTGATCTCCATCTTATACTGCATAACTGGTTGCACTTACCGCCATTACTTGAGATTTCATATTATCAGCATCAAGAGCTTTAGCCCTCTCTTCGATATCATTCCAGCCCTCTCTGTTTCACTAGTCTGAATCAGGGGTCAAGGATATTGTCATAAAGTTCCATAGGAGGGGTAGCCTTAACTTACTAAGATACAAATAGCGGATCATATGTCACACCCGACAGCAGCATGGGCAGGGGCGATTTTGTTCAAGATGTAAAGTGGGAAGCTGGAGATCTTGTGATAATCACTGCTCACAACAGGTTTGCCTGGTCCGACAAGAGTAACAACCAAATGTTAGCCAAGAACCTGAGAAGTGAGATAAGTCTGCCTCTCATTCCGGAGGTAAAGTCATATGCTGACACAGGAAATTTGTTTTGCAGGGCGAAAGACAGAGTGATACGGTTTGATCTCCAACAGAAGAATATCCCTGAAGATCTTCAAACTCCTTTTCTGCCAGGTATGTTATTTAATTCAGTAACATGGAGAGTGTTGTCCCCACCATTTTTTTTTTATCTATAGACTGCACTTTCATTCATATACCCTCACTCATACTATTGTTCACTGGGCACAATTCAACACTTAATCCCGGTTCACCCATCACCGATCTGTTAAAATGGGAATTTGGACCTCTACGACATGAGTGTGAACTGTAGTTAATCATGCTGTGTAAATTCCATTTGCTGAAGCTTATAGGCTCAATTTGAAAAGGTATAACATGCTGAAACTGATCAATCATGCGAAAGTAATTTGAAGAGACCTATAGCTAAGATTCAATCTGATTATTAGAGATGGACATATGCATGTAGCTCAAGTTGAGTAACACGCCAATTTTGTGGCCCCTTTTCATGATTACTGCTGCATCTTTTTAAACACAACAACATGTTGCACTTTCGTTTTTTTTTTTAGCACATAAGCATCCTTCCCCTGCAGTTTCACTTTCCTATGTACAAACATCCGATAATGACCCACTGCCTTGATACTTTTCAAACAGCAATGGTGAGCTTCCTCTCATCCTCATTTCCTGTAAGTGACCCGCAATGTATAGGAAGCACTTGACTCTTTTTTTCTTTTTTCTTCTCTTTTACTGATGTAATGAAACAGATATAGCTCCAACTGTTTTCTACCAAAGTTATGATGCATTTCCTAACTTTGAGCAGACTTTACCTCATCTGTAGTTCCATCATTGACCTCATATATTCTTCGTGTACATCCTCTTTTAATTTATTCACATGAATTTTTTTATTTATTTATTTATTTTATTTTATTAGCTACATTCCATGGCGTTCATTAATATTGATCTGCATCCCCGCATGTCATGACAACATCAGCTTAGTTATACATGGCATACGAAATTCCCATCTGTTCCATTAAAGTCTGTAGTTTTATTCCAAGTCCCTGGTTCAAACTCCATTTCCTGCTGGGTACCATTCATTACACTGTTGGTAGCTAATTGACATTATGTTTTCATTTTGGGGAATTATTTAAAGACTGAATCTGGAGGTTTCATTGTGTACATGACATTATAAGTTCATTGGTGATGTGACTTTTGGTACCTAAAGCACATGCCTACTTGAGATACGAGAATAACTCGGGCAA